>NW_022280043.1:6244105-6270194 GCF_004355925.1 Anarrhichthys ocellatus
GTGTGTGTGTGTGTGTGTGTGTGTGTGTGTGTGTGTGTGTGTGTGTGCATGACACAACAGGAACACTGTGATGGGAGTTAACACAGGGATGAACCAAGCCCTCCTCGGTAACAATCCCCTGGCCACTCTCCAAGGTGTGTGTGTGTGTGAGAGAAAGAAATGGGTTTATTTCAGTAGAGTGAAAAAAGAGAAAGCTTAGCATCAGCAGCACTGATAAACAGAACATAATTTAGAGGTCAAGGCTCAGGTGGTGTACTTTATAATTAAATTTCTGGGAAGATCTTAGGGTCACAGAATACATAAATAATACGCAGAGAAGAGTGTTTATTTTCTGGCAATACATTCTCCTCCTCTCCTCTCTCACTTATACACTCCTACACGCACATAAATGCTCAAAGTCAGACACATACTGTGCACGACACATCTCCTCTCACACACCTTCCTACACTTGAGAACAACACAAGAATAGCACAAGAAAAAAATACGCGTACAATCCAGAACTGACCACCAAGCAATCCAGACCACCGTCAGCAGAGCTAATTTTCAATCATACTTTGTGGTGTTGTGATGAGAAAGGGGGCGAGAGACATATTAAAAACAGAAGTGTGATGATGAGTCATACAGTCATGCATGGTCGGTGAATCAAATCGTGCCGGTAGACTGCAGACTGGAGACGCAGATGAATAGGCAGCCGAGGGTGTTTGCTCATCCACAGTACGAAGCAGCTGAGGCAAAGATAGTTGTGGAGAGGAAGAATGACTTATTTCTCATATGTTGCCATCAACATCCATGACTCCATCCCATCAAGTGTGTGAGTGTGTGTGGCAATTATTACGTTAATGCATGGGCTTTAGTTTTTGTGTGTGCGTCTGTGCTGTCTCACTCATCTTTGGCGTTTCATCTCTTCATTTCATCATCGGTGAAATGTGTTGATATGTTGAAATTCACCATAAAATGTTTTAATTAATGCAGATTTAAAAAAAAAAAAAACTTTTGTGGGGCTGTTTATAGCGTTTATTTAAGGTTTTCAGTTTTAACCATCAACTTTGAATATCAGACCATCAGGGTCACAGAGCAAGAGCTACATTTTGGACTCACTATTTCACACCACATTGATGCTAAACACTCGCACACCGAGAAATCAAACACTGAGGAGGCAGAAATAAGAGTTTCTTCACCAACAGTAGACCACAATGCAGTTCAGCCACAAGACATTTGGAGAAGTATGGATGCTTTTTCTTCAATGGAAGAAAAAAAAATTGGGTTTTGCTGTTGCTGTGCAATCACGAACATTACTAGGCTGCGTTCACGTGTAGCATTTTGTGTATGAAAGAAGCGCTGCATGAAGCACTATTCATATTCACTATTCATCGACCTTGTTTCCATAACAACAGACCGCTCATGTCAGCTTACCTGTTGCTGCGGTTTATCTGATCCCACAAGAGTATCTTGGTTCAGATATTAAACAATATTCAAGTATCCTTTTTTGGCAAAGTGCTGGGATTGTATATATATATTGTTTTTTATTTTTTTATTCCCCAAAAACCAGACAGGTGCCTTTTTTACAAAGAAACCTCACTCTGAGCACCTTGAGGCCGCGCCCTGAGTTTTCCATTTAAAATGGGTGGTGACGGTTAAATCCACCTACTTCTGCTGAATTCAACAAGTTCAGGCACTTTCTCTTGCTTGGCTGTGTACTGTAGGACATTATTAACTGAAGTAAAGGTAGATGAGGAAGACTGACAAGAGTGTTGAAATTAAAACACTTTACAGCAAACAACAAAGAGCTGGATGTAACTTATTAATTACAATGAATAAGCTTTTGTTTTCCTTTTGGAAGTGTCTGAAGGAAGAGGAGTAGGGAGGATTGTAAGTTTACCCATAACTAACCTTAGAACGAGGCGAGGAAAAAGGAAAACACAATACAACCCAGTCGGCAGAAAAAGAAAGTTGGCATTTTATGTTTTTTAAACCACACGATATGTTGAATATCAACGTTTCTGAACCAAAAATACCTATCATAAATAAGTTTCATATCAGCCTCGCATCACGCTTGCAGGAATGCACAATACCATGTTGTGGGTTACGTTTAGGAAACAAACCTACTTTGGTAAGGGTGGAAAAAAGATCATGATTTGTGATAAAAGGATAAATTAACATTTTAACGTAACAACCGTAACTAGCATAAATAAATAACAAAAGCCCTTAGCAGACTGTTTTACGTATTACAAAACAAGCCTAGCAGCGTTACTTACCAAGCGTAAAGTCAGCGTTTCGTGCTACTCCTTTAATCTTTTTCTCTTCTTTCTCCCTCCCTCAGCCCTGGCAGCCAGTGGTGGCCAGCTGCCTCTTTCCAGTCTTGAGGGGGCCGCAAAGATGATGTTTGGGGCCTCTGGGGGCCAGGGAGGGTGCCTCCCCTCCTCCCTCTTCCTCAACCACCCCGCCCTTCTCCACTTGGGCCAGAACCCCGGCGTTGGACTGATCAGCGCCGCCCTAGCTAAAGCCTCCCAGGCCTCCCCATTCCCCTTTGCCTGCAGCATAAGCCCCACCCCCTGCTCCCCCTCCCCCTGCTCCAGCCCCGCCTCGTCCTGCTCCTCCAGCGAAATGGCACACAGCCCAACCTCTCTGGGCGGAGCCAAGATTGAGTGACTGCGCCAAGGGCCAATCAGAGAGGAGGAGGAAGGAGGAAACGAGAACCTCGCCTTTCACACCAAAGCTATCTCTTTCTCTCTCTTGCGCTCTTCTTCCGTTATTTTTTTCGCAATGGCTCTCTCTCTCTCTTTCTCTCCCAGTCTTTCGATGCCAAAAATACACAGAATGAAAGAGGAGAGAGGGAGGGAAAGAAGTGAAAGAGGGGAGAAGGGGAGAAGGGGGGGAAAGGGGAAGATTGAAACCAAAAATCTTTATCTATCCAAATAGATGGAGAAGAGGCAACGTGGGACCTTTTTGTCAATAACCCGTGATATCGACATGGCATCTCTCCACTCTGTCTCTCTAAAGGAAAACATACCAATGACTCTTTAGCAAAGAGACGGCAGAGAAGCATGTCGAAGTGCATAAACCAAAAATGACAAAAGATAACTTTACTATGTGACAAACGAATGGCGACAAGGACAAAAAAAAATGGAGAGGAGAACTGTGCTTACGTTTTCCCTTTTTTAATTGTTTCGAAAAAGCTGCAGGTCTGAAGGAAGAGGAGTAGGGAGGATGAGTTTAAACCAAAAATTTACCCAAGGAGGAGGACGTGGAGGAGGAATACACAATGACAAAAAAAAACAAAAAAAAAACGGCAACCATACCAAAATCCCAAATACCAAAAACCAAAAATACGGAGAGAAAAGCTTTATTCAAAGGACGTGTAAATACTGAAGCTATCCAGGACCAGGACTCTACTGCTACTCACACACACACACATCAAGAGCCAATCCATCCTGTCATCAACTCATCCTGTCTGTGTCAGCCCATGTGTCTCTTATCGGTTTTCATGCTCGATATACTGAATAATTTTGTAAAAGATTGTTACTGAACCGGTCAGGAGCTCACGTATGAATGATTGCCTCTGTATCTTCATGTCTCTTTACCTACCTCTGGTTCTAAGAGCATAGGATAGCTTTCCTGTCCCCTTTGTTAGTTCACAAGTCAATGACAGAGGCTTGTTATTCAGTATCTGTTTTTTACTCTTTGACAAGTACAGTTTGGATTTGTTTTTTAAATTATTTATTAGTATAATTTTATACTCCAACTCCTATTTATTGTTGCAGCTTTTTTTTTAGCGCTATAGCTTCTGGGGTTCAAATCATCATCAAGTGTCATCATCATTGTCTTCATCATATGTATTTTTGTCATCAACGTGCATTTTTTTTTTGTTGTTACCGTGACTATTCTGCAGGAGCAGAGATGACGCAGGTGAAGAGATGCTCACCAAGTGCCACATATCCAAAATAGAGTTGGCACGCTGATTTCAAGGTGTGAATGAATTTATTAAGACCTGAACAGGTGACATATTGTGCTGTTAATCAGACCACTCTTTCCTCACTCTTAGAGATAACCCATTATCAGTGACTCCGTGGCTAAATGAACATGCCCTGGAAAACTTCACATACTGAAAATGGCGCTTGTTAAAGAGTGGCGCCCATTTTGAAAGTATGAAATAGGGCTCTGATTGGAGATTTAAAGTAATAACCGTTGAGACTGAAGGCTAAATAAGTCAATAAAGCCAAGTTTAGTCACAGCCGGCTCTCATTCCTGCCTCGTCAATCAGCATAGGCGCCCCTACACCTGTCTGTCTAGACATGTTTACTGATATTTGTCTGTTTCCATCATCACTCCATCGATCACATTTCACTGTCATTTTCCACCTCAGACTGCCATTAATTCTCAAATGGAAACCAAAGCATTCTCAAGGCTGGGCTGTTCTTGAAGAACCTCAGCCAAGACATATGAACACAATAAAGACCCAGAGGGGCTGAGGACAGGACGTAAGCCCCCTGGTATAATACCCTCCACCTGGCCCGTCCAAAAACCCACGGGGAAGCTTTATTTAGGGAACTGATCCTTTACTCCGAACCCCCAGAAAGAAGGGTACACTTTGGACAGGGCGAGAGAGGGACACACTGTAGTGAGGGGAGCAGGCGTCACACTTTTTTTGTAAGAGGATACCAAAAATAAACCCAAACCAAAAAAAAAAAAAAAACACAACCCAAGGAATGACAGAAGCAAACCAAAAAGAACCCTAACCAAATGTGGCTGGAGGGAGGAGGGGAGGAGGACAAAATGCAGGTGTGTCGAAAGACGTGAAGCCGTCTGTCTATCTGTTAGCTTTAGGGCTGCAGCATACGCCCCACTCTGAAACTGTGTAGCATGGAAGGAGGGATGGATAGACAGGCGGACAGAAGAAGGACAGACAATTCCTCCCCTCCTCTGCCTCTCACTCTCTCCAGCTCAGCCCTCTGGTCCTGGATGGAGCTAAACGCAAATGACCTCACTGAACTGAAATCTTCTAAAAAAAAAATCTGTTTTTATTTTTCTGTTGGTTGGTTCTGATTGTTTTATCTCTGCTGTGTCTCTTGATGCCGTTTTATGTACTGTACTTTAGTGCTTATTACTCATTTGGAATAACGTACTCGCTTACTTACTACAAGAGCTCCTTATTTTTTTCGTAGTCGTGCTAGAGATTTTTATCAGGTGGTTGGAAAAAATACTGTGAAAATTTAGCTTCCAGATTTTTATTAGATAAAGAAACAGACTGTCTTGGCAGAAGGAAAAAAGACACACAAAAAAGCCAAAAACAAAGAGTTGAATAGCAAACTGAACCAAATACTGAACCAAACCAAACACAGTAGAGAGGAACAGGAACGGCCTTCTCTGCATGAGGGCACAGAAATGGGTCAATTTGTCTGAGGTGAAACTGTGCGTCTGAAGTGTTAATGGAAGGCCAAATGGTTTTTAAAAAGGAAACGGAAAAGGGTCTGCAGTGATGTCTTGTCATTAACTTTGACCCCAGAGGCGGCAGAATATACACACTTCAGACACAGAATAACACACACACACACACACACAGCAGCGGCCTCAGTCAGGTTGACCGTTTGAGAGTTGGACGTAAACGTATCCAAAGAATATTTGGTTTGATCCACACCAGAAAACAGTCGACACGCGAGAATCGTTTCATGAACCAAACTTTAGATGTGGGGTTTGCACCTTAAAGGTGAAACCTTTTCTCCACATTGACTCTTAGACGGAATGTATCTGTTAGTGCTTCTATAGATTTTGTAGAAAAAAAGATCTATGTTCTACTGCTTACTTATCGCTAATGTATTAAAAAGAAAAAAAAATGTACAAAAAAGACTTTGAGAAAAAAAAAGATCCTAAAAACATTGATGATGATAACTTGATTTTAGACCAAAAATTGTAACTATCTCTCTTTGGAATTTTTTTATTTCTCCTTATTAATGATGATTTAGACTTTTGATTGTACTATTTATTCAGGGTAGGGTTGATTTAATTGCTTGTTATCTTTTTTTTTGCCTTGCTATTTATTTCCTAATTTATTTCTAGAGGTGCTTTTTCTTTTTTTTTTTTTTTGTGTTCTGGGATGTATTTGTGATGTAATTGTTTTTGCCCCCTGCTGAAGTTCTTTCTTACTTCTTTAAACCAAATAATACCACAAATGCAACCACGGGTCCTGTAGGGACTTAATAAGGGAATATGGCTGATTAGATGGTCAGCCATTAAGATATTCTCCTCCTCACTGAGACAACTCTCCTCTTAAAGCGGAGGGGAAGCTCACAGCATTGAGAGGCAGCACTGTGTTGATAAACACCTCATCGTTTGCAGGACTTTTCAAGGGAAAACAATGAATTTGGCAGAGTCATTCTGGACACATGCCTTTGTTTCTCCTGATAATAAGACAGAAAAGGGCAAGTTGAAATTCTGTTTCAATGGAGAACGCATAAATATAGTTTATGTGTGAAAAACTGCCTGAGTTACAGCATGAGGTGTTGTTTGAGACGCGGTGCTGCTTCAGTTCTCTACATTTTCTCCACAGGGAGAACACGCTGAAAGCTTTACAGCTACACAACCAAAAACACAAAAGAAGAAGATCAACTGGGGCAAAGGTTTTTTTTACACGATAGGGAGGAAAGAAGGAGGCAGGAGAGAAGAGGCCGATTTTGGATTTCCAATCGTAAATTGCCTGCTTACCTCTCACACTGTCTCAGTCTCTTTTTCAGTTTTTGTTTCCACTTTTCTAGAAGTTGGTTTCAACTTTTTTCTTCATCCACTGTAGGATGTAAAAGAGAGATAGTTCATCATATACCTCATATTCTTTGATGATAAACCAAATAGATGAATGCTTTAAAATGCGGAGTTCCGGTGGGGATCGGGGTACCGGGATGGTGCGCGTGTGGACGGTGTGTTTGTGTGGCCGGGAGCAGACACAGTACGGCTGGGTCACAGGCTAAAGGTTGTTGCCCTAATGGGGGTAAATGCAGAGGTTTAGAATTGATCTGGGAAGTAACAGATCATCGACTAGATTGCAGTTTTTCTCCATGGGATTCAGAGGGTGCCATTTAAGGTCAAAGGGCCACACTGGTCCATGCTCCGGTCCACACACACACACACACCTGGTCCCCCTGGAAAACACCCCCGCCGTCTGTGTTGAGCTTTGAACACAGCCCTCTCCTCATATCTGACCCTCACTGCTTCCTCCCTGTCAAACACGGACTGTGGGCTTAAAGCTGCTCTTTGGCACAGATCAAGAATCAAATCTGGATCCAATTTTTGGGCTGAAAAAAAGCTTGAAGATTCCTGCCTCAGAGCAACTTTATCACCAAGGTCGCCGAGCCCTCTCTCGCCTTTAGGTGTTCGTTGCCTGATGAGGGGCCTTATTGACCATTTGATGTCCACGTGTATTGGGGAGCGCCGTAGGGCAGCTAACCGGGGAACGGCTGAGACCAGGGTTGCTAGGTGACACATCCAGACACTTCTCACGACTCGGGTGTGTTTTGAGACATTGGAAGAGTGAAGGAGAGGTGTGCCTGTGATCGAACTCTAAGGGTCCATTTTGTTGTTCAGCTCTCTCCGTGCATTCAGAGGAAATGGAAGCAGTGCTCTGCTGCGTTTCTGACCAGGCACTTTTTTTGTGAACCTCAGGGTTTCAGGGACCGGGTGTAAAGTGTAGATCCCTCCGGTGGGGATACCCCCTTAGTGAATGATACCAAAGTCAATGCCCCGCCATGGGATCCAGCACGATGTACACAAATCCCTAAAATCCTGATGTCCACCTGAGTGTTCAGAAACTCCACTTTCCTCAATAAGGCTTAAACGGCAGCAGATTCTTTAATATATCTCTCGCCACACAATCACATCATCTCAACAGGCTCAGAGATGGACATTTATGGATCTAAAGAAGAAGCTTTAAGGAATAGCTTAATATTTGGGGAAATACGGTTACTAATTGGGCTTTTGTACAGTGTAAACAAACTATTTAACATTTACATTTCTGAGCTTTAGAGGTGCTGGTAGGCAGATTTTGTGGTAACCCTGTGGTGTTCCGTACACCGGTGAATGAATCTTTAACAACATATTCAAACTAAACTGTATCTACTGAATTGGTAGCTTTTAGCAGTTGAGCTCCCTTCACTGGTAACTGAGAGCACTGTTTTAAGCTCAGCATTGACTCACAGTACATTACTGCTTGGTTTAAAGGCTTACCAAAAGACACTGATAGCCACATAAATAATTAAGCGGATAACGCTGCTGCGAATAAGTGTCTGCTGATCTATTGATGTCAAAAACAGAGCTTGTATAGGCATAGTTTTGTACTAAAAGTAACAACTTGCCAGGCTAGCTGTTTCCCCCTGTTTCCAGTCTTTATGCTAAGCTAAGCTAGCCATTTCTCAGCTGTAGCTTCATATTTACCGTACAGATCATTTTTTAATCTGCAAGAAAGCCCAAAAATGTCAAACTATTCCTTTAAAATGCAAGAATCAATGCTTGAACTTGATTGAAATCATGTCAAGATAAGAAAAAAAAGGAGACACGGTGAGCAGAGCAGAGAGAACAACAACAAACACAAGCTGCTTCTTCCTCCTCCACCCACTCTCATCCACACCACTCATGCTCTTCTTCTCTTCCATCTTTTTCTTCTTTCTCTCTATCTCTTCTACAATACAGCTTTAGTCCAAAGGTTTCTCCAGCAACACAGCAAAGCGAGTCAGACGTTAAAGAATTAAACCAAAGAGCTCTAACTTGACCTTCTTTTCAACACAAGGCCTCCACTGCATCCTTCACCTCTCTCTGTACATCCTTCCCTTCCTGTTTGCTCTCCTTTAACTCCTCCGTCACCTAGCGAGCCGGTCTTTGAAGCGTTAACCTCAGCTATCCAAAGGGGAATAATAATAATAATGATGATAATTAAGATGATGATGAAATGTATATTTTTAAGTATTTGTCATTGGAAAAATAATCTTCTCATAATTATGATGATCATGATGATGACTACAATGATGATGATGATGATGATGATGATAATGAAGTTTCTCTTGGTATCTTTGTAGCTGTTCTGATCCTTTTTAAGTTCTAGTCCTTTCTGCTCGTGCTGACGGAGAGTACTGCTCTACTCCCATCAGCCCCCCCCCCGCCGTCCTTCATTTGGTTTACCCAATGTTTAGTCCTCACGTCTACCTGTCAGACCTTTACCCCCCGGATGTTTGCCCGTGTGTGTGAGAAAGAGTGAGCTGTCAAACCTTGACCAAGGGAAGTTCAAGATTTTTCTCTGGAAGTGGTTTCTTGTTGGGGGGGCTTCAGTAGTCTATTACATGAGCAGCATATGTGTGTGTGACCGGGTGGGGCCTGCTGGGAAGTGGGCCGGGTGTGGTTCGCTGCAGCAAAAAAAGACAAAAAGATTCCCTGTTCTTTAGAGAACAACAGGCCCTCACACAGGCCGTTTACTGTCAACTGTAACGTCCAGTTTGCCAACTTCCTAATGCGCGTAGCTTTAAATCCCCCTGTCACAACAGTTAGTGTGTGCGTGTATGTGTGTGTGTGTGTGTGCGTGTGTGTGTGCAGGTATGGTTGTACCCCCCCCTCCCCCCCACCAATCCCCATTTCCCTTGCTGTCTCCCCTTCTTCTCCCTTGTGGTAGCAAGTTAGACCTTTAGTGTATTTATCTTGAAAACCAAAAAAACGAAGAAAAATAACTCTACTTGTTCATTGTACAGTGTTGTTCATTTTAAGTCATTTTTGTAACTGAAAGTGTTTCATTCATCCAAATAAAACAGGAGACAAAAACTGTACAGATGATCCCCTTCACCGCCTCTTAGTCTTCTCTGTTCTGTACACCAGTTTTCATCTTGAACCACAGGTTTCACTTGGTTTGGCGAAAGCTCATCTACGAAACACGAAACGTAGCTCAACTTGTCGTGCCACTTTCTAACCAGAGGAGGGAGCTGTTCGACTTGATACCTTTCCTGACAGAGCCCAGAGTAACTACCACTCCACTGATTCTTCTGTTGCTCTGTGACCCTCTCACATACAGGGGTCCACAAGTGTCATGGAAAATGTTATAAAGCGTTAATTAAATAATTAAACCATAGATAACTAAACTTAACAGGTGATTAATTGATACAAAAATGGTTAATGAAAATAATGATTTATAATAATTTACAATTAGATATATTAATCTTAAATAAATAGGAGAAAATAGAATATAATAGTCAATAAATACATTGAAAATCCCTGCATATTCAAATCTATGCTCAGCATCAAAAAAGCAAAAGCTCTGATGGAAATGGTTGAGCCAACCAGCTGCACACTAAAAAACACTGGGTCAAAAGTGATTATGGGTCAATACAGCGACGACTCAACACTGGATTAGCTCTACCTAGAAGACCATTGGGTCACCAATCAAATCAGAGACAATGGATTGTTTTGACCCAACGTAAGTGTTACTTGTTGTATTACTGACGGGTTGCTTACCCAAACTAAAATGTGATGTGGTCTGGAACTGCAATGATTTCCCAGATTGTAGACACGTTGAGTGAGAGTAGCTCATGCAGACAAGGGCTGCACCCTGTGTCCCCACACCTGCAGATAAGATCTCCTTTAGTAGACTTGTTGGTGGGGGTAGAGGAAGAGTCAGATCATCTTCATCTATCCCTGCGTGTATTTTCTTTCAGCCAAGTCAGGGAACATCTGCTAATTGACAAACAGCTTTTCATATGTTTGGCCTTCTCTGATCCGTGTTTGTTTCTCTGTCTGGCTGTTTTGTTGTCTCCTTCCACATTCTCCTTCTCCTCCTCCTCCTCCTCTTCTTCCACCTCTCTTGTTAACTGCCTCTCCTCTTCAGTCTGTCTCGCTCTCCCTCTCTCCCGCACCCCCCCTGCTGTGTGGCTCAGTAGGTGGATGATTAGGTAGGATGCTGGAGTGTGTAAGTGTGACAGCTTTTAGACACCCACCTTCGAGTTGAGTCACGGACGGCGGTGATGAGCATGTGATCCTATCACCAGGGTGACTCGGGTAGATCTGTGTTGCTGTGTTGTCGCATCGATATGTAATATTTCTGCTCAAAGGGTGACCGTTTTCTACAGATTGAGTGCTTTTATTTGTGATACTTCAAGTACATTTAGCTGTAAATACTTTTGTACTTTTACTTAAGATTGTTAAGATCTAAGATTTTTTGTGCAGAAATAGAAATAAAATGGAAATGAGTCCAAATTCCCCCAATGTTCACGCCACACCGCCTCACCTCAGGAAATTTGGACCATACACCATCAATAATACCATCTCAAATTTAAATAAAAAAATATTGTTGCCCAAAATGACCACCACATATACGTTTTTATTTGTTAACTATCAGGTTTATTGAGGTTCATTCTTCACCATGAAAACAGTAATTTCTTAAAGTCTAGTGTTTTTTTGTCCGGTTTGAGCTACTGTAGAAACATGGCGGACCTGCTCCGTATGCAGATAACTGCTCATTATAAGTTTACGAAAACACAACTGTTCTCATTTTCAGGTGATTATACAATAAAGAAAACATATTTAATGATGTTATATTCCATTTCTGCCAATAGAGTTCCCTGAATTCTTCACACTGTACCTTTAAATCAATGTCCACTTATTAGATTTCTTACAGAGCTACTTCTTCCATAACTGCATAATATCTTGATTTAAGTTGATGTTTTATTCTAAGTCAGATGTATCTCACTCTTCAAACATTTATTAGTTTTCTTGTTCATTCCTAAATTAGATAATCACACATGCTTTTCTTAAATAAAGTGTTGTTGCTATGTAACAGCGCTCAGTCAAAATGTCATTCTATCACCAGATGGTTATTATTGGGGGATGCAAATTATTTTCTGTGGGCCTGATGGGGATCATAACTTTCTGCGTGTCATTGTTGGAGGTTGCTTTGACATCATCTTCGAAATGAATCACTCTCCATGACCGTAAAACCACACTGTGGCATAAAGCGGGTAACTGGAGAGCAACATATCTGGTTAGGTGAGGAGTCAGTTATCACAGGAGCAACACACAGGTACCCCGGTAAAGGTGGAATTGGCTACGAATAAGGCCTCACTGTGTCAGTGGTACGAGAAGACAGAGTGCCAGCTGTCAGTTTAACCAGAAACGCTGCCAGTGTGTGTGTGTGTGTGTGTGTGTGTGTGTGTGTGTGTGTGTGTGTGTGTTATTGGTGCCAGTGAGAGACAGTGCCAGCGGTGAAGTGCCACTAGACAGATCTGGTTTCCCTCCATGAACAGCAGTGTGTGTGAGAGAGAGAGAGAGTGTGTGTGTGTGTGTGTGTGTGTGTGTGTGTGTGTGTGTGTGTGTGTGTGTGTGTGTGCCAGTATGAGCTACTGTTGCCTCACCCGTCGACCCCCTGCCCTCTAGCAAAGCCACAGATGGAAAGAGTATTGGTGTATTCTACTCAAACTGTAGTGCATGTTTTCAAGTACTTAACGAGAAAATTAAAGGATGAGTAGCTCAATGAAAAAAGTGACATGATCTTCTCACTGAGAGCTATTTATTTTAGTATAATCCCTGCAGTTATTTCAACTGGTAATTTTCAGGCACCATATTTGTGGAGTGCCTTTTCCAAAACTGTCAGTGACTTCAAGGTGTTTAGGCCAGGGGCATAGTGTACAGTGGGAGGCCCGATGACCCCATCGTCCATCAATCGACTCGCACCCATCTTCGAATATAATCTTCTTTTTGATCTCAACTACTCACGTGTATATTTACATATAAACACCTGACAAAGAACTACCAAACTGCTTCCTGAGCACTGTAGCTGCGCACCGCTCCTAATAGTTGGGCAGGTTGGTTAAATGCAGAGGCTAAATTTCACTGCGGCGATATTAAACGCTCAGAGTGGTTGTGGTGACAGAGTATGGAGAGCGAAAAGTCCACTTAGGTTAGGTGGGAGTGATGTAAGGACGGGTCAAATAAACACAAAACCTCACACTCAGGAGACCGCAGTTTGTGTCCCTAGTGAAACCAACAACATGTTGGTGTCTAAGTTAAGTATCACTTTTACTTTACAAACAGTCATTTTAACCCAAACCACATGGTTTTGTTCATCAACACAGAAAGAGAGTTCCGTAGTTTCTTTAGGTTCATGACGAAAATAGAAAATAGTGTCTGAAGCAAACCTTGCTTCCCATAGCTTTAGGTCTTATGAACTCTCATTTTATGCTGTTCAATCAATTTCAATGAGGTGTTTACAATTTACTGAGATATGTTGTATATTTCAGCAACTCTGTTCTATCCTCCTCCTCTTATCTTTTCTGTGGCTCCTTCTGCCTTCACCTTGTCAATAAAATGCATGAATAAAAGCAGGATGCCGACACTCCAAGGAAATTAACATCAGAGCGCTTTGAGAGACATAAGGATGTAACAGTCATTTAATACATTTGCCTCCTCCATTCCTTCATCTTCCTTTGGTTTTATAGAGATGTTGAACGTCACTCAGAAACACACAGGAACACACAGCAACAGTGGGCACAGCAGGGATGCCGTCCGCCCCCCTGAATGACACATCGCATAGAGCTCCCACCGCCCAGAGAAACCCTCCATAATGCTCACACCTCCTCTCTTTCCCACAGTCTAACAGATTTTACTGATTTTTATTTTCTCCACTGATGTAAAGCTCCTCAACAATAACCAGATTGACCTGACTACAAACCTGTTTGGTATCCAGAGCGAACATTAAAACTGTTAGGACAAAGAAAATCTTAACTGCACCCGTCGACAAGATGCAAAAATCTCCTGAAGCTCATGTCAAGAGTGAACTTTCACACTCGATGATGAAACAGTTGTTTGTATACCTGAGTCTTACTGTGACAGAGTTGTGGGCTCTAAGTGAGGAATGTACAAAATGTTATGAAGATCACATGATCAAAATGTGTCTCAAAATATTGTATCTGTATGTTTTATGCACAGTTAACAATGACTCTTTTGTTTCCAACCACTTAGTGTTGACTAATAGGACTTGAACCAGCTGCACACACTCAACATTTTAGGATATTGTGACCATGCCGCCATCCTTTCCGCTGTAAGGCTGCGCATGGGCACTGCTGTGAGGACCGGGTCAGGAGGTGGAGCTATATGAGGAGGCGCAGGAAGTGGGAGGAGCCTGGCTTGATCAGATTCAATATATAAAGGGTTGAGTTTAGGTATGAAGCATTTGCATGCAGCAGAAACCTGGGCTCTCTGGTGTCAACAATGAATTGTCCGATTGAAAATGTGAGTTTCCTTCCTCTTAACACATTTATGTTTGCAGTTCCTTGATGCTTGAGTTATGTATGTCAAGTTCGAATGAAGTACATTTTGTTAATTGGATAGCCAGATATTTGCTCCCTGTGTATCAATGTATGGTGATAATACATGGTACATCTTTCTCTTTAGATAAAACCAGCATTGATTGTGCCCGCCTCAACTACACCCGTCCATGGTGCCTTACCTCACATCCATAGTGTTGATCACAGTACCTGGTTGTCAGCACACCCCTCATATAGTCCTGATTGGTTGATATTCTAAAGGAACAATGGTGCTTTGAGCCAATGCTAACCTGAAAGTGCTAGCAGGCACACAATGACAGGCGGCCAATATATTAGGCAGCCACAACAACTACAAAGATTGTTTGTGAAACTTCATTCTTCTTCTTGGAAATACAAGTTTGACCTAAAAATCTATGTTGGTTTTCTCTATGCAGTTATTTAGTCATTCATGTCCTCTCCATCCGGTGAGGAAGACCATGAGATGCAGCTGAAATCTCTCGAAAAAGCTGGTGAGGTGACCTTGAGTACATTTTTTTCTTTGATACAAATAAAATGTGGATTATTCTATTTTCTATATTCTGTAATGAGCTGTATTGAACATTAACTGTGCACACAACACATCAAAAGTTTAGTTGAGGACTTGCTTGATGTGAAACATGAGGACTCAAACTACCAATAAACACAAAGGCACACACGGGTCAGAAAAAAATGAATCAGTGCCACATAACAGCAGCTCCCACACTGAATGAGCCCACTGCGCGGCACCTCCACAAAGGGACCTCCAGTGTAGCAACGCAAAAACAATCACACACACACGAGCCACGCACATATGAGGAGAAATCCGACAAAGCAAAGGATGATGGTGATTATGACACATAGTTATGCCGCCCACAGTGGTGCCTGTGCGAGGGCAGAGCACATCCAACTGAGCAAGTGTAACACATGCTCTGTGTCAGTCCTCCCCTGCACTGGCATGTAATGTATGACACATAGTTGAACCACCTACAGACCTGCTGTCTCCATGCTCAGCTGATGGTGATGGGAGCGGTGAGGGAGGGGAGGGGAGGCGGGGGGCACCGGGAGTGACGGCCAAGAAGACAGATTCCATATCGTACTCTGGGTGAAAGATGGGATAGAGTGTGTGTGTGTGTGTGTGTGTGTGTGTGTGTGAGACTGCTGACTATTACTTGTTTTGGTTAAAATGTTGTTTTTCAACTTTAAAAATATCCCCAAATGTCACTTGGAGTAGAACAAATGAATGTACCGCTGAACGTCATCTGCCGTTGCATCCCACCCCCAGTGTGGCTGCAGGGGCATCTGTCCAGGGCTATTCTCTGTATGTGATGAGCGTGTTGTGTTGTGTTGGGCGCGTGCGTGTAAGGCATTCGGTGGCTGGTGGCCAAGTACCTTTGGGTGATCCAACCTGGGGAGGTGGTGAGTGACCCAGACTTTTCCCGGTGTGAGGATGACTAATTGAGGATGAGAGAGAAGGGGAGAGAAGTTTAGGCTGTTGCTGGATCTGACCTCTTCCGCACATACGGTACATACCTCACACACACAAACACAAGACAGGGAGTGTTTGGTGCTTAGCAGGGAGGGGGTTGTTTTACCGTCTTTTTTTTTTTACTGAAAATTAAACAATGGTGAGGACGGTGGTGACAGTGAACTAAAACAAGGACCTTAAAGTTGCTATAGAGCTCCGTAGAGTCGAGGGGAGCTGCAGTCAGGGGATCATAACTATCGTTGGGGTTCATTAATACAAGCGACCCCTCTCATCGTAGCCATAAATACCGAAAGAAAAGTTATCAGTTATCAATCATCAATTATCAATCAACATTCATTGTTTGAGCACACCTGTGCAATTAGTCCAAAGCAACTGTACTGAGTGGAAACAGGTGATAGTAAGACAGACGTCGTGTTGAGATGTGAGACTGTATTTAAATCAAAGATAAGGAAGGTAAACAGAAAGGGATGGATGGGAGGAAGAGAGCGTGCACTTTGGTCACTGAAGGTTGTGGAGAGGAGTGACAGAGGGGAAGAGGAAGCTCTGTACTGTGCCAATAGGAAGAGTTTGTTCCTCAGTGAGATACAGGAGACAGTGTCAACACACACGCTGTGCTCAATATAGCTACTGTCACACAGCCAGGCATACCTCTCTCTCTCTCTCCTCTCCACCCTGACACTTGCACCTTCCTCAACACCCATCCTGCCTCGCTCACGTTCTTCTATTTCCCCCCTCATCTGAACAGGTTACATTCTTCCTTTCCCTCCCTTCAGACCTCCCCCGCGGCCCCCGTCCATCAATGTCACGTCCCCGGAGCTAAATTAACTGATCTCCCTTCCTTTGCTCTTGTTCCCCTTCCCTCTCCCCTCGCTCTCTGTATATATTACAGGCTTGACACCCTGCCAGACATTGGTTTAATATAACACACATTCTCTGTGCCTTCCACCCGCTCTCACATTATCCTCTCTTTCCAACTCCCACCACCCCGCTTTCATATGGGCACTGGCCGCTTGCTTTTTCCATACTTTACCCACCGCAAAAGGAGCTTTTTGTTCTTGAATAGCTCCCTCATTGCCATGGTAATCCAACAGAAAGAGAGTGCGGTTTTTCTGTCTAGGGCCTCGAAATAGTAAGTCATGATGGGTTACTGTAAGTGGCCCTGAATCTGGGAAATCAGTGGGCAAATTTGGAGCTATCATGAAGTAGCCGGAAGTTTATATGTCTGTATTGTGTGTGTTTGTCGTAATTTATCACCATCACGACATTTCCCAAATTTGTCGTCTTCTACTTCTTCCGTGTGGAAATCTTGTTGCCACCTTGGCCTCCCCGTTGATCCCCCTCTTCCTCTGTCTCACTTGTCCTCCAACGTCACTCTCCCTACCCCCTTCCTTCCCTCCTGCACCACTCGCTGTGGTAATCCCATTACTCATGTGCGAATACCAGCTGGGGAAGAGAGGTAGGGAGGGAGGGAGGGAGAATGTGGACAGAGGATAACTGTGTAGAGGCCTCGGGTCTCAACTTGACGGTTGGAGTTTTTTTCAAATTCTTGTTCTTTGAGAAGAAAATATTGATTGACATTGAAAATTGTTTCTCTGTAATTTGGGAAACGTCCGAACGTCGAACCCTTATGACCTTATTTGGGGTAAGGAGGGCGAAAAAGGGATTGACAGAGGCAGAGGGAGTGATATCTGGCTGTGTCTCGCGACGGTTGGACTGGCAAGCTTGAAAATAAACAAGTTCTTTGATGACAAAGAACCCATTGACTCTTATTCCCTCGCTCTCTTTCTCCCGATCCTTATTCGCCACAGCTTTGCTCTCTTTTCCTCTCTCCCTCTCTGTCTTTTTTTTTTTTTTTGCTCTTGCTGTTTCGAAAGGGGTGAGGTTGGAGGGTGAGTGTGTGTGTGTGTGTGTGTGTGTGTGTGTGTGCGGGAAGGGGGGAGGCATTAACCGCCACCCCGCTGCACTTGTTGTCCCCTCAGCTGCCGGCTTTTTCTTTCATCCGGTCTGCTCTCAGCCTGCACGCCTTTTAGTCTACCCACCCATCTTCCCTTCTCCCTTCACTGTCACACAAGAAGTGAAACCTTTTTCTCCTCAGTCAAGGTTCTCCACATGAACAATTAAAGCTGAACAAGGGTGTAACTTTGCCGGCATTTCATACAATACCGTCTGAGGTTGATGATGTAAGATCCTTGCTGAAAGTCAAAGATAATTGTAGCACTTACAAAGAATAGGTGAATGAAAAAAGGAAGCCAAAGAAGGAGAGAGTGTGTGTGTGTGTGTGTGTGTGTGTGTGTGTGTGTGTGTGTGCCTTTGTTTGTTCACGTCACCAGTGGCATGAATCATCACATACTCTATGTACATATTACACCTCTGTTGGTTGTTTAACGCCCTGTCCAGGAATTATAATCCTGCCGGGCTTCCACTGGTTGATGAAATCGGGTTCTGTGTGTATTTGCAGTGTGTGTGTGTGTGTGTGTGTGTGTGTGCGCACGCACTGCCTGTGGTGGCACTGGTTAGTGGGCTACCACACCCATTGTCCAAGGTAATTACAATGACTCGGGCCATCTGTGTTGTAGAGGCAGAGACCAGAAGAAACCGGTGTGTGTATCAGTGCTGAGTGGATGGCATGCAGTTACACCACTGGATAAAACAAAGTTTATCGGGTTTTTGACCTTCTTGAGCCACTGTACATTACCTTGTAGTTGCGATTGTTTGGCACTGATCTCAGTGACGTCGTCAATTATTCGTTGGGATATCTCATCTGTCAGCTCACATATGATAAAGAGTGGAGACGATGGGGGGTGGGTAAGGCTTTCAATCTATTGGGGAGATATCTGGAGATGTTCACACCCACACCCACCCAACTGCAAGGGTTCACATACACACAAACACCCCAGTGACAAAATCTCCGCTCTCCCTTTCATTCTCTCTGTCTTTCTCTGCGGAGCGTCTGTCTGTCACTCTGATTAGGAACGGACAGAGTCACATAAAGCACGGAGGGGATGAAAAAGGGCGGGATGGGAGATAGAGGGAGTTACAGATGATGTGGAACCAATAGGACAAGGCTCTTCTGTGATACACTCTAATTGTCAAACACATCATCAAGTTCACTCGCCAAGATCCAGCCGGATCTAATTTAATGGCATAATATATGAGAATCTTTTTAAATGAAATGTGCAACACACTGGACGTATGTGAAATGTATCTTCTCTTACTCTGCAGAACAAAAAAAATCAAATATCAAACACAGAAATGGTCCACGACCTGATCATTCTGATCAGGCATTTCCTGTACACAAATAGCATATCTTTCAAAAGATGCAACTTTTTAAAGAATATGTAAAGGTGAACTGCGTTAAAGAGTTTATAGTAGAAAGATGACAGGGCAGAGTGAAATTCACATTCAACAAAGGTCTCTGCCCCAAGGAGCCTTAAATACTGCTTTATTAAATATGACATATGCCAAAGTGTGCAAAAGAAATTATTTTGTATTGAGGTTACATTTGCCTGCCATGATAATGGCTAAGTTGCATAAAATTTTGTTTTTTTTGAATACCCAAAAATCTATTGACTACGCGTTCAAGTCCTAATGACAATCCCTATGATAACTTTATTAAAAGGGAACACACTGCAAAGGTGTCATCTGTTACAAAATACACTAAAACAACAACAGGCAGCACTGTCATTAACACTTTTTCAATATGATGAAATCACGAACGTTTCTTTATAGTTTTATGAGCACAATCAATGTGATTCAACAGTAAATAAAAAAAAAATGTAAAAGCTTTTGACTGCAGTGAATATACATTTGTGGCCAAAATAGATGAAAATGGAAAATTACACTGAAAATGTTTTCACACCTTCAACTCGTGAGTCCATCAACCTTGAGCTTGTAGCTCATACAATAATGACCCGAGGAGAGAAAATGAGTGGTGAGTGTGAGGGAGGCAAAGAGAGAGCAGGCATGGAGAGGTGGCAGAGGATGGAGCTGGGGGAAGGAATAGAAGAGGTGTGAGAGGGAGGGAAGGTGGACGGACGTATGGATGGATGAGTGGTAAAAGACGACGTAGTCTGCAAACAGTCAGAGTGGCTGCAAAGTAAAGAGGGAATGGGGGAGAGAAAACAGGAGAGGTGGATAAACAGTGAGGGAGGAGGAGGAGGACAGAGGGAGGGTGCTGAGTGAAGCACCGTGTTCAGAATGTTCTGTGCTGTAGATTTGTCTGTAAATGTCATCTCCTGTGCTTGAGTAACAATAGAGCACGCTCACACAAGTCACAGACAGGCAAAGTTATAAATACACACAGAAATATCAAAGAGGCGAAGCCATTTGTCCACCCTGCACTTAATCTCTAAATCACTTTTTTTTTTCTCTCTCTCTCTCTCTCTCTCTCTCTCGCTCTCTCTCTCTCTCTCTCTCTCTCTCCCCTCCTCCTCCCTCTGGAGCGGTTTGTCTTGGCCTCTCTTTGATTTCCTCTCTCTCATCTCCCACTCCGTGTGAAGAGCCGGGGGGGCGCTGAAGAGCTCTTCACCTCAACCAGAAACGCAGACGTCGGAAAAAGGGGGAGATTAGAGATATATTGAGGGTGCATGCCACAGTAACAAACAGAGAAAGAAAGGAATAGTGCAACTATCTTGTTCCCAGCAGTTGTCGCGTGAGAAAAATGTCACACGGGTGTGTGCAGTGGTTTTACTGCTCTGAAGAAGACGACAGGACAGCTGTTTCCCTGAATGTGAAGGCTCAGCATCCCATTTTTTCCTTCTCTTTAAGTCCAGTTTGTTATCAGGCAGAGCAGAGTGGGTTTCCTGAGCCTGTCACAAGAGAATGGCCAGCGGAGGGAGGAGAAATCCTGTTTGTAAATCACACTACAGGGACGTTGCTGCTGTCAGAGGACTTTGTTTATTTTGTTTTACTACTGCTGTCTTATCCTGTTGACAAGGCAGGGCAGTGGTGTGTATCGCTGATGTTACAACAGGGTAAAAAACACATAAAGCCTCCATCCGCTGCACCAGGTGCCAATGTACAAGAAGGCAAAAGAGGAGATTCACTTCACCTCCCATGTATGACGCCTCACCCACTGATATGCACTTATTGATAACACGTGGCGGGTTCATATCAGCGCTACATCACAAGGAAGCAGACGGTCAGGGTGTTCGAGGTGACAGGAAACCGGTCTGGGCATGACACCTGTCTTCACAATCAAACCAGCCATGCTGAACATCTGATCAATGAAAGAGTTACATATATAACATGAAAGGGTGTCATGTGCGCTTTGAAGCACTTGATATGCATACACACAGCATATGCTAATGCACGGTCTGGGTCATTGTACATGTGTGTGTTTTGATTGCGAGCTAAAGGCCAGATACAGTTGGCTGCGCCTTAAAAAAAAAGAAAGAGGAAAAAGGAGATATTGCTACATGAGAAACTGGCAACAGAACAGGATGCAGGTTCATATTCAAATCAACCACAATCTTTTGGTGTTTTTTCTTTTTCTTTGAATCTACATTTAATCTACGTATTCGAGGAGAAATTCAAAAAATGGTAAAAGGTTTGCTGCTGTGGGTGCTAAACCAAAAACAGTGCTGACTGTGGAGAAAGTAGTACAATTAATTAGTTAAGTATAGTTTTGTACTTTCCCTTTACATCAGATTTTGTTTTCCACATTTTGGAGTTTTACTCAATTAAATTATTTTACAATTTCTTGAAATAAAGAATGTCCAGCTCCCAGATGTCTTAAAAGTAAATAAAAAAGGCGCATTCTTGTTTAGTTTAGTTAATTTAATAAAAAGCCAATTAATACTCTATACATGGGGGTTAAATTATACTTAAAGTGGAATACTTAAGTGTTATTCTTGTGTCTTGAACACAGTCAAGTTCAAATTCAAAGAAGCTTATTGGCATGAGCATATTGAAAGACAATTTTGCCAAACACAAAGTAGGCCTACAAGGTGGTATAAACAGGGAAAAGTACAGAACTTTGTGTCCAAATAGTTATAAACCTCTGACTTTTAACTTTGGAGACGTGTGTGCTAACCACTGGGTCCCAATGTCAACTGACAACTGTGGGTCTAAACTGAGACCACAGCAAAGCTGGAACAAATGATTATTTGGATTAATGATCTATCTGTATGTTGTATTTTTCAATTAATTCATTAAAATGTTGGTTCTATAAAATGTCCCACCATGAAAATGGTGAAAAATGTCCATCATAATTTTCTGTCTCTAGCCTAATGGGTTAATTGACTGATTGTTGATATGGAGAACAGCAGAAGATGTTACCTTCTCTGTGTTTTAAACATAGATCTTGAATTCACTTTTTGCATATTAGACAATGATTGGCTTCCAAATTGGTTGTGATGCCACGAAACCATGCTTTCCTTTCAGCAGATGCATGTGAAACCAGCTTTCAAAACACACATTATTCACAGTGAAGAACAAACAGTATTTTTGAGTGAAGATGGATTTTAAGTAGAAAACTGAATGCATTTCTTGTTTTTAGTATTCTTCTGAGTAAGTTAAATTTCCGGTTTTGCAGTGTAAATCACTGAATGAGGCTTTCATATTTAATTTACCATTTTAATAAGTGTAATTATCCTGATATGAAAGGGCCTAATTAGAGCCGTAACCCCCCGATTGACGCAAATGGACACCGTGAGCCACCATCGCGCCTCTCTCGAGTCGTAGGATTCGGATGTGATGTCACCACGGCAGCGGTGCTGTGGCGGCGGTCTCCAAGCAACGCCGCGTGCTGCAATGACGCCAGCCCAGGCCCCCGGCTCGTGGTGAGTGGGCGTGACTCGCCACGTTAGTCCCCCCTCCCTTTCTCCCCCGTCAGAGTGGGCGGGCCCTGTTCAGAAGAGAGCGAACGAAACACGACACCGCGAGGACGGAGAGACTCACGGGGGGGAGGAGAGAGAGTAGCATTGAATGGTGCGCGAGAGAGTGGAGGACTTAAAAAAAAAAAGTCTGTAAAGAAAAGAGAGAGGTTCCTCTTTAACGGTCATTTCTTGTCAAAAGAACAAAGCTTTTTTTTTGCGGCGGAGAAGATGTCAAACAGTGACGAGGATGCGGTTGAGACGGAGTAAATAGCGACCGGGACAGTTAGCGAAATAACTTGATACAAAAAAGAAAGAAGAAGAAGAAGAAGAAAAAGGCTTTTTCGTGCTGGGGTCGAGTCGGGACGGTGGCTCGTGTTCCGCTGCAACTTCAGCAGATTTGGTTGGTTACGGGACGAAAAGCTCCGGACCAGCAGCGAGGTCTCGACCGCTGGGCTCGGTGGAAAGCACGGTCGGTGTGGTCGGAGAAACGGACCCGAGAACAGCCGCCGAAGCACACAGCTACTAAAGTTTGCAGCGTATCTTCACCTAGTTTTCCAGCTCGGGAGGAAGAGGCCGAGACACTGACTTTTTTTTCTTTCCACACGCAACTTTGCGGAATTCATCCTGTGTTAGCAAAACTTTAAGCTCAAGTAGCGCAAGTCAAAGCAGAAGACATGAAAACACCTGGAGACAACGGTAAGTTCTCGTGACTCTCGCTGTGTCTTTCCACCATTGTCTCTGTTGTTTACTTGCAGTAACTGTATCGCTGATTAAGGAGCAAGCCTAAACAAACCTGTTGATTTTGTCTGTTCTCTGGATCAGTGCAATGGTCCGTGTGGTTTGTGCTCTGACGTTAGATAAGATACTGAAATCTGGTGCATGTTTAGTACTGTACTCCTTGTTCAAGAGGAAGTGGTTGAACTACTGTATACTTATTACAGCGACGTCCTTCTGTGTCACACTGACAACCCTAATTTCACCATGCACACCTTTCAGAGAACTGACTGGAAAAAATCCTAGAAGGACCATGAGAGTGAGAAAGAGAGAGGTGGACGTGTTGATACGTTACTCAGACTCTTCCACTCCTGGTGGAGGTGTTGGGGGTGATTTAATCTAGTTATACTCTGATATTAACTCAGTAACTCAGCAAACATTTGCCAGGTACTTGTCCTGTCAGCATATTGAAGTGAGAGGGGGGTTTCCAGTAGTCAGCTGAGGTTATGTGTGTGTGTGTGTGTGTGTGTCTTACTGTCTTAATTCCTGAAATGCTTGCATAAGTTAGTTCTTGCTCCCTTCTCATGAAGCTCTTTTCTTTAAAAAAATGAGGAAGTGGATGTGCTATAATTTCAGTTATCAGTTTCTAAACTGCCTGACGTGACCCTTTCTGTTAGTTGCAGAACTAAATGATTTTTACTTTAATCTCAAGAGACCCAGTGGATAACATCTGGAAGTATATATAACAATCATTTGTTGTCTATGGGCCCTGTGTGTAAAGCAAAATATACATATTTGATAGGTTGTTGTTCCTGTGGGAACACTGGGATGACTTCCTCAGCAGTTACTGGTGAGCATTTGGCATCGGGAAGTGTGAGTGAGGGACAAACTGTGTGGGACCCTTTTTCCACTTGGGACGTTCCCCTCCCATCCCCCACCCTGTCCCCTCCTGACTCCCGCTGCACCCAGCCTCAGCCCCTCAACCCTCCACATTCCTGCACACACACACACACACACACACACGCACACGCACGCACACTCCTTACAAGCAGCCCCGAGGAGGCTGCCATGACATCACACCACATCCCACCACAAGTAGCCCTTTATTATAAGGAACTCAGCGTTTGTGTGGCAGCAGATAGCTTATAAGCCCTTCAGGGGAGGATACTAAAAATTGATTGTGCTTTAGGTTATGGCTTTGATGTAATGCTGTCGGTGTGTTTGAGTAGTAGGTTGGTTGTGTTTGTCATCTATTGAGTAAAGATAAAGAACATTAGCTGGACCTACTATAGTGTGATTGGTGTGCTGCTGTCCTACCAGTCTTATTTAACTTTATTGATAGGGACTTTGAGTCTTGATGACTTTATTGATTATTCGTTTGTTCTGTAGTAAGTCAGAATACAGTGAAAAATCCCCTTCAAAATTTCCTTCACCCAACGGTGACAGTTTAAAATCCAAAGCTATACTGGATAATACTTGTGCACAGTATACTTTAATTTAAGACAATGAAACATTTAAGAAATTGGAGCCAGCAAAGATTGTGACGGTTTAAGTTTCATCAAACTATTTGTCAGTCATCATAATGAAATTATCCGTTGGATAAACAATTGATTAATCCTTTCAGCACTGGTTGGTAAACAACTCATTATCTAACAACAAATCTGATTTTATAACGGCACCTTTAAAAAGCTAAATTATGGAACGGGTTAATCCGCGGAGCTGCTCTCCTGCTCCAGTTGCATTTAGGACGCACGTTTGAACCTTTAACTTGTGTAGATCTCATGATTTTGAAGTTAATATATTTCTTTGAATGCAGAAGAGAGATAACAGAGCCTCGATGTATATGTAGGATAAAGAATGTAATCATCCCTTCCTGGTATGTTTCATGATGTAGGATTATGTCCCACACGGTAAGCCGCCTCTGTGCGCAGTTTACCTCATTCCTCTCCATCACTGGACACTTCCCCGTGCACTTCTGTTTTTCCACGGTCACTTCATTAGTCTGGATAGATGATAGGATTTCTGCTGAGATAACAGAATTGATATGATGAAGCAGGAAGTGGTGGGGCTGTAGCTGCATCTGCTGCTGCTGCCATGTTGGTGTTGGTTTTGTGGGCATTGGGAAGTAATCATTTTATTTTCTTTCAACTGAATCACTGCTGTTTACCTGGTCTTTGTTAGTGTTTGGTATAGTTTGGGGTACTGAGAGCTGGTCGAGTGCAGTATTAGACTTTAACTGTCATACATCCACATTTTCATTTACTTCAAACGCTGTGCTAATGATTGATTAAGCTTTAGTGATAAGGACATACATTTACAATATTAACTTGCCTACTGTACGTCCCTCCCACTATAATATTTTATCTACACTCCTGCCACACACACACTTTGCACTTTACTTTGAGTTGCACCCGTTTTCTTCCATCCCTCCCCAAGAGTTACAATTTTTCTCTTCTGCCACCGCTGTCGTTCTTTTCTCTCTCTTACGGGATAAGGACTGGTGTGTGTCTTTGTGTGATGGAATTGCATAGTGGGACCCCTGGCTCTGGAGTGGCCATTGTGTGTGTGTGTGTGTGTGTGTGGAGTGTGGGACAATGGTGGGAGTGGGGCAGGCCTTGGGGCCGATTGTGTGTGGACTTGTGGGGCCAGGGACCTCTCATTGTACTCATAATGGTGCGGAGTAGCTCATAGTTTGGTGGTGCCTTTGACCAGTGAAGAGACCGCACTTGTGTGTGTGTGTGTGTGTGTGTGTGTGTGTGTGTGTGTGTGTGTGT
>NW_022280043.1:6270204-6284197 GCF_004355925.1 Anarrhichthys ocellatus
GTGTGTGTGTGTGTGTGTGTGTGTGTGTGTGTGTGTGTGTGTGTGTGAGAGAGGGAGCGTGAAAGAAAGAGTGAGGTAAATGTGGACATCCCGCTCTATTTTTCAACGACGGAGTTTAATGATGATTGTTTTGTGCTGCTTCCCCGGAGTGATTGACGTGCTTTGGAGCCATTTTATCATTTATTCTAGACACACACACACAGTCTCACACACAGTCCTGCCTCATGATGTGGCAGGGCAGGAGACAAAAGGGTAGCTTGTGAGCAAGAAATCGAGAGAGTAAAATGTTCACCTTTTCCCTGTGTGGGTTTATGTGTGCGATTGCAAAGCATATGCTTTTCAATCTCAACACACAAGCGCTGTGATGATAAGCGCCGTGATTAGCCTTATCTGTGAAAAGTCCCTCGCAGTGCTGACCACGGCAAAAACCACCATCTCCCATTATCCCAATACAGTTTTACAGCCTGGTTTATGAGACTGTGACTCACACAACATGTTTTAATTCTAAACTAGATGATGTTCCACAGCAGAACCGGGTATCTGCTCCATTAACAAAAAAAAGCTGGTAAAATGAGTTATGTGCCAAAAATCATGAACATATCAGCTATTTGGAATACTGCTAAAGCTATTAAGCCCAAATATATTTGCTTGGCAAACGGTACGCTAAAATCTTAATGCAGCACTCAATATTTACACTGTGATAATACTTTATTAGGTAGTGACGTTTTAACGATTGATTTTCTGACAGACAAAATGAGCATTCCCATTGCAGAGGCAGCATGGCCTACTTTTCCTCGTCACAACAGTTCTCCATAAAAGTTTTTGATATGGCCGTCTGCGACGCTTGAAGTTGACAAATGACTTCTGGTGGAGGCGGCCTTCAGTTGTGGAAATGTCTGTATTTAGCCAGGAATGTGTCCAAAGGGAACAATGTGCTCAGCCAGTCGACACTAATGGACCTCCCCACCACTGTGCCGCCCTTGACCAGGGAGACCAGAGAGAGACCACAGCCGACAGGGCAGCATTACCCGTGGTGCTTCTGACCACTGTCCAGCACTGCCTTAGGGACCCACACATTAACCTCAGATCTGGCCATTGAATCCTATGGATTATTGTCCTCTCAGACCTGTTTGATCAGCTGCATGGCTGTGATGTTTGACACTAAAGAGCTCCATTTACAATTCACTTTTTTTTAACGCGGATAACACAGCATCAGAACTAAATGTGTCTTGAAGCCGTGTGTGTGAGATGTGAGTTGAGCCTAGTTTTACTGTGATGCCATTGGTTGTAGCCACAACATGACCCCATATTGACTGTTTTGGTTATTGGTCAGGGATGGTAATTGGGTGTGTCTGGGGGGGGGGGGGGGGCTGTTGACAGATAACTGTAACACTTTGACTAACACATGTGTGAGTACACACATATACAGAACGCACACACTGCTGCTTTTTATTGGAATTCTTGGACCTCCCACATTCCTGCTTAGAAGGTTAATAGTTGCCGGCTGTGTTGCATTACACATGAGGGGAAAACACAACAGTTACTATCTCTGCCAGCCTTTCCTGAATGCACTAAGTGACTGGCAAAGATGCAGACATTCATATATGTTATTTAACATAGTTGTAATACCTCCTAAGCACAATATGAATAAAACTGATTGGAAAAATGCATTCAAAATAACGCCTATTATTTTAAGAAATTAAAAGTAACATTTTAAATTAAAACTAGCAGCTTTTGAAATGCTCACACACTCTTCCATGCACAGACACACACACACACACACACAGAGGGTCTTTTTTCAAATGGGTATCAAACTTCATGTTGAGAATGCAGTAGGGTGTGTTGGTGTGCATGGATTGACCTGCGCTGTTCAGCAGCTGTTTGTGTTTGCGCATGCATGTGTATTGTAATTTAATATGGGGAGTTTACAGAGCTGCATTGTTGTAGAGGTGACTCAGAGCGAGGCGCAGAATAGGCATGTTTTTCTGTAGAAGAATATCAAGTGTGTATAGGAAGGAGACGGGGTTTTTCTGGGTGGGCAGCTGTGCAAAGGTATCCCTTGTGAACGAAGTGTGTATGTTGCTGCATGCGGGTGTGTATAACAGCTTTTCTGGTTGTGGCGGCGCCATTGAAACCGATCCCAAGTCTGATGACATGCACCCGCACACACACACACACACACACACACGTGAAGATCAGGTAACTCTATTCCTCTGATCCTTTCAGATGAGGGTTTTTTATCTGGAATCCTCACAATATAATGACCTGTCCTTTAGGTTAGAGCCTGGAGTGTCACCTCTCTGCTGGTTGGAGTATAATCAGGGTGTAAGATGGCAAGATCCTGACAGCACTTATTCAGTCAGTCAGTCATGAAGCCAACGCTTCCTTCAACCCTTCCCAATTGCTCCACCTCTAAACCACACCACAGTCCAACTACCTGGCCTGGCTCGACACACACACGCAGTTGTTTCTCGTAATCCTCCGATGATTCCGCTGTACCTAACACCGACCATTTTTGCCAATGGTAGGATTTGGCCCGCGTGTTGTAATCTATATGCCTAATCTTCTTAGATTAACCCCAATAATACTGGTCATGCTTAGGGCGTCTTTACACTTGGGATCAGTGTGGCTGCTAATGTACATTCCGGTCTCGATCAGAACCAAAAGGACTAGATCTTTTATGTATTCTGAATTAACATGAACCGACACCTAGTCAGTAGCAGTCAGAAAGAGCGAGCATTTTTCTAAACCTGCAGTTTTGTCGTATTTTCTCCTTGTTGATTGTTAGAAAACAGGAATAACCGCATGCTCACTGTAATTTAAAGTGGGTTAGTGCTCGTGTGTGTGTCTGTTAAGTGTAGTGTGACAGAGATCGGGCCGTCCCGCTGTCCCGGGCCTTCTGGTTCAGGTAGGTGGTGAGTGGAGATCCTAACCTCTCTCTAACCCCTTAAGTCCAGTGCAGTCAGCAGACACTCCCTGCAGAAAGGCAGCAGTGTTTGAATAGTTCCTCCGGCTATTTTTATCTCGGAATCTGCTTCTGTGCTGGACCCAGGGAGCGGGGGTGGAGGGCAAATATCTGATCTAATTTCGGGACGATGGGAAGTCACCAAAAGGACTTCTGTGCCACTTGCATAGTGTCGATGTTTTGTGCGAGTGTCTGTGTGGGTTGGCTGTCGGGTATTGAAACGCTGTCTGGCGCCAAGTTAAACTTTCCCTCTTGCCCCCCCCACACACACACACCTCTCTCTCTCTCTCTCTCTCTCTCTCTCTCTCTCTCTCTCTCTCTCTCACTTCACCCAATCCTACCTCTTTTTTTTCTTCACCTCCCTCTCTCCTTCCCTCCACCCCGTGTAAGGAATGCGAGATCACGTTTGGAGTTTTCTTTTCAACCAGTCTTTCCTCTTCTTCCTCTGTTTGTTTGTCGTTCACTGTGCTCTCTCTCTCTCTCTCGCTCTCTTTTCTCTCTCTCTCGCTACCTTGTTTCCCTCCCTCCCTCCTACCATGTTCAGACCTGTTCTCTTTTGTACGTAAGAGCTCATTTTGAACTTTGAGCCAACTCACCACAGCCTGTGTATGTGGGTGGGAAAGTTATGTGCATTTGGGAGGCGGGGCTTTAGGTGGAAACGCCATGTCAGAGGTAAAGAAAGTGTGTCTATC
Source organism: Anarrhichthys ocellatus (assembly GCF_004355925.1). Taxonomy (NCBI): domain Eukaryota; kingdom Metazoa; phylum Chordata; class Actinopteri; order Perciformes; family Anarhichadidae; genus Anarrhichthys; species Anarrhichthys ocellatus. The sequence continues at coordinate 6,273,862 of NW_022280043.1, forward strand.
TGGGAACAAACTGTCCCAAATGGTTCTAATTGAAATGATTGATTCTAGGTACTTTTTTAGGCATTGTAAACTTATACACTTTTGCATTATAGTTAACACCACTTTGTAGGCAAGCTAGCAGCTCTGTGCACGGGCATATTGTGCAAAATAACAACTGGACTGTTTGCAGGTGTGTACAAACAGACACCAAATAATTGCAAGCCAAATGGCACTCTGCCCGGTATGTGTGTGTGTTAACATCCTCTGCTAATATTTAATATACCTCTCGTTGGAATCACAGGCCTGCTGCAGAATGCTGCTCTTTTACAAGAGTTCTGACTTTTGAGCCAGATGGAGTCGTCCTATAAAGTGTGTGTGAGTGGGAGAGAGAGAGAGATGGTGTTTTTATTTGGAACAGTTTGATTGTGCACACACAGATGCACATGTCCCTGTAGGGGAGTGAAACCTTTTTAAGCATCGATTGACCCTCCCCATCCCATCATCCTCTCCGCCCTCTCACTATCATTTCTGTGTCACCAATCCATGGACTAATACCCCAGTGGCAGCTCCTCTTCCATTAGCCTCCTCCTCCTCTTTCCTCGTCTCTCCTGCTTCATGTGCTTCATGTCACCCGACCCCCGTCTCTCTTTCTCTCACTGGACACCCTGATTTACCAGCCAGCCCGACTCGATGACCAGACACAGCATGGTCGTCTGCTCGCGTGGCTCAAAGAGTATAGAAAGCTGTAAGTAACTGTGAACAATGTATCAGCAGCAGTAGGTGGTGGCTGGTGCTAACGTCCCCGGAGTCGACCTGAAAATTCAAAATATTATGAGCTGAAAGTTAGACTAGACCTCAAGGTATCAAGTGCAAGCCGGCCTGAGTGCATGTTCGTACATGTGTCTACACACACACACACACAGCCATGGGCTCCTTCCAAGTTGTGTGGTCATGGGCAGAATAAAGTGCGGTGGATTGAACTCACAGCAGGACAAACATCTGACTCTATTTTTGCCCGCTGGCCATCGTCCTCTTAAATGTTCATAAGACTTCCTTCCTCCGGGGCACCGGCTTTTTTCTTTGGTGTGTGTGTGTGTGTGTGTGTGCGTGTGCGTGCGTGTGTTTGTGTGTGCGCGTGCGCGCTGGCCTGAGAGAAACTGAATAATGCATTGGATCATTGGGAAGGTATTTATAGGAAAGCAGAGCGATGAAACTTTAATGCAAAACCGGCCATCAGTGCTGCACATCATATAGCATATCCTCCTCAATGCAAACACACACACACACATATTTGGAATACGCTCATCTCATCACTTATTTCCTTAAGAGATTGTCCCTAAGTGAGTGGGCCAGTGCTATACCACTTTTCACTCGTTCAGTGCCTTGACCCAAACAGACCCTATTTGATGTAGCTTTATTTGTCTGGTCATCCCAGTTGCCTCAGTGTTTTGACCCGGACGTCTTATTGCATGGGATCAATTTTAAATTACATCTTCTAAACACTTATTTATATAGTTGTTATCCGTTCATTATCAATCGTTTTGGGTTATTTGCTGAAGTTTGAGTAAATTATTCATGCTATAGATTGAGAAGTATTTCACTTACCGATGCTCACTTAACGTTTCCTTTACCTTTTACCAATCCTCCTTTACAACCAGATTTCATTGAGGAAAGATGCATTTTGTATCTTAGAAGCCTTTAACGGTTTACTACTATTGAATACTGTCAGGACTGATCGTTGATTTAAGGAAAAATAGTTTACAATTTGCATCTTTGGTTCATGACATCAGGGTTAATCAGCTTGCCCAGTCCCCGCTGTCTGTGTGCACGTGTGTCTGTGTGCATGCGTTTGTGCTCCAGTGCCACTGTACAGTAGCCCTGCCCTCGGTCACAATAGTTTTATCCGTGTCCATTTTTAGCATCAGATGTGGCCCAATGAAATTACGTAACAACCAGGCTGTTGCATGCGGGTGGCTGCACACACACACACACACTCACACACGCACACACACATATAAGCCTACTGTACATACGCACACACAGTGATTGTTGTTTTAGGGGATTAAAGCGTTTGATGAAGAGAACAGTGAGCTGGATCCCCTGACCAGTCACAGGGTGAGAGGGGGAAAGGAAAGCGGGGAAGAATGGATCAAGGCCAGTGGAGGGATTTACAAAGCATGAGGGGAAATATGATGGAGGAAGAGGAAGTGGACAAAAGAGAAGTGAAGGACAGGAAGGCTTTTCAATCCAGTTAAATGGAAAGCAAATTGTCCAATGCAGCAGTCTATGAGGGTACAGGACACATCGCGTACTCAATGACATTTAAAGACACGGCAACGTAAATCCTGAGCAAGGAATCCATTGTGGAGCTATAGTCCGATATCACATACTGTGACATACTGTGTGTGGTTTTTAACTGTCAGCATATGCAGCTGTGGTAAATATTAATACTTTTGTATACGCGTTCCCTTGGAAACAAGTCCTAAGTGCGGCATCTTTTGCCTGCCAAAATATGTCGATCAAATGATTACGTTGTTGACTGCAGGCTACAGAAAGAAAGTGTTGTGAATGTGATATTGGTGAATTACTTTAGCCCATGCACACACTAATATACACTAGGGTCTTTGTAGAGTCTCTCTTACACATGCATCTACCATCACACACACACACACACACATTCGTATCCACAGCTCTCTCTCTCTCTCTCCAGCTGGCCCCCAGCTAGTGTCCTCGCTTGTTTTGTGTGTGGGTGTTGTGTTAGTCGGGTTATTGTGTTCGTCTGGCCCAAGTATTAGCCGGGTTCTGTGCAAAAGGTACACTCTCTCCCTTAGGTTAGTTGTGAGAGGAGGCAGAGTGTGTGTGTGTGTGTGTGTGTGTGTGTGTGTGTGTGTGTGTGAGTGACTCATTGATGTCAGCCATCTGAATGTGTAAGCTTGTTTCTCTGTGTAGTTTAGGGTTGGGCAATAAGTCACAACATCTTTTACCACGATCATGCGGTCATCCGCGGTGGCCGATGTTTGGTTTACTGCAAGGTTGGATTTCATTATTAGAAATGAAGTTCCTGCTGTGGAAAGAGGTCCAATGCCCACTTTGTTTCCAGTGTGTCTTGGTGTCTTAGAGGCCATTTCTTGCCTGATGAATTAAAGTAAATGGAGGCTTCCAGACTCTCCCACAACTTGTGCAGGATAATTCAAGTCTGGTTTATCCAGTACTTCCCAAACACATACTATTTAAAACACTTCCTCCATTACCATATCGCACTCGAGAAAAACAGGTTTCTCCAAAAATCCAAAGTAACACGTGATGAGTAACTGATCTACAAATGGTCATTTTGTGGGTGAATTATTCCTTTTAAGCTTCTACGTTGTTTGCAATAACCAAATGTAGTGATCTGGTGGATATGCAGAAGTAGCACTACGATATAAGGGGAAGGGAAATGTTATGCAGAAATGTTAATGCCTCTTGTTCGCAATGACGGAGATTATTTGTTATCCAATTAAAACTCAGAATGACATCGGTGGCATAACTTAACTAAGATAACACAATATAGGTTTCAAATTGAATGTAATTGAAGTACTTCCTCCTTAAGAGTGCATTGTGAATGAGTCTGATCTATTGTACCATGTGATCTATTGTACCATGTGTGTGTCATCAGATGGGTTTTGTGGAGGTGTAACTGGAAGCCGGTGCAGCTCTCACTTCATAGGGAACCCACCCCCCCGTGCTACTTTACACCTCGGATGGATGATCTGAGCCCTTTTCAATCCGGACAATAGTTTTGAATGTATGCTGTCAGTCTGTATAATGTGCGTGTTCACGTCTTTGTGCGTGAAGTGTAACTGAGATGTAGCACCGTTGTATGTTCACACACATGTACCCACCCACACAAACACACACACACACACGCGCCTCATGTTAGAAGAGGTAATCGGTGTGTGTACACTCTGCTCTTACATCACAGCATCAAGCAGTATACTGGCGGAGGGGAGAAAGTTCACTTCTCTCTCGCTCTCTCTCTGCCAGTCAGTGTTTTATCAATGTGGACTTTACTTCCGCATCACTTTTCACTTCCTTCCTTCTTGTCTTCATTCTCTTTTTGTCTCATGACACCTGTTCTTTTTGTTTTGCACTTAATATGCATGATACAAAACCAGCTTCTTTTTGGAGAAGAAAATCACATGTCAGAGCATGTAGCACTTCATATGATATAGATATGATGAATATCGTCTCCATTGAATTGTAACAATTAACAAAATATCAATTATTTAATGATTTTCATCATTGATTAATCTGATGACTATGCCTTTTTATTTATAGATTAATCGTTTTGTCTATAAAACCGATTCCCACAGTCCAATAGGAACTTTGTCATGATGTAAAAAAAAAAAAAAAAAAAAAAGGTTTTTCATTTGAGAAAAGAAGAAGCTCCAATCAGAGAATGTTTTAGTTATTTTTCCAGCAAACATTGTGAAAAAAAAGCCAAACGATTAAGTGACTATCAAAATAGTTGCCTTCATTGTCAACTACATTGTAGACTACATGTTAGTTTTAGGATTTCTCCATCTATGGTGTTGAAACCAAATTGCTCCCACACATAACTTAATGTCAGAAGGTTTGAGTATCTGTTCAGTGTGGCTCACTAGTTAATTCCATTGTGTTACCAAAGGGAAAAACAAGTCCTTAATTCTCTGATGGGGCAACAGGGCAGTAGATCAGAGTGACGCCACACTCGCCACGGCTTTTTTAACTGACCGAATATTCATCTTTGTTCCTATGTTTGTGAAAGCATTGAGCTTGCACTCTATTCATAGCTTTACCTGCATTACACTCTCTACCCCGGCCTGCTTCTCTGGCTCTGGCGGGCCAGTCAGAAACCACATTGTAGATTGAATCATGCACATCGTCTCATATATGTCACTCAGGGAGGCCATAATGAAACGGATGAAGACACAACATGAGATTGACCTTAACTCCTGGGGTTTAGTTTTCTGTGTGGCTGGGGCAGAGGATGTGAGGGAGTGAAAGAGGACTGGTGTGTGTTCACTGCTGAGCTCATGGCATGGTAGAGCAGATCGGCTGCCGTTGTTGAGATGGATAACTGGCACCGACTTCTTCAAGGCCTCCCATCACACACCTCCATATCTCTTCTTCCCTTTCTCCCTTGTTCTTCATTTCAGTATTTTGCCCTCTCTCACGTTACATCATCAGCCTCTCTCGCTCTCGCTCTCGCTCTCTCTCTCTCTCTCTCTCTCTCTCCCTTATCCTCCCTCTCCTGGGTTCTTGCATAACGTCCAGCTTTATTTGCTCCAGTTGAGGATTCTAATCTCTCCCACGAGGCCGAGCGCCAGAGCAAACCAGGAGAGGAGCGAAGAGGAGCCGAGCGAGTCGACCTTTCTAACCTGCCCGTGTGCGCTGCTTCGTTAACTCAATCACCCCACCAATGATTGAGATCTGGAGCATGGCTTTGTTTACAGTCAGCACCAGCACGGTGTTAAAGTATACGTGTGTAAAAAATTAATAATTTTCATCGTTAATGCCTTCTATCATGTAAAGTGTGTGTGTGTGTGCGTGTGCGTGTGCGTGTGCTGGCGTGCGTGTCTCACCCCCTGCTGCAGTGTTGAAGGTGCATGGTCTCTCTTGGCAGCCCCATGCTAACTAGGGGATAAGCAGTGATTATCTACACAGCCTGCAGTAGGAGCACACACACACACGCACACCTTGGGAAACCACGATGATGTGCACATACCACCATTGTGGCCAAATGTGCTCATATCAGTGGGAACACGCGCTGACCTGGCTCTGATCCATGAAGACACAGTGTCACCATAATACATACACAGGCTTGTGCGCGTGTGTGTGTGTGCGCGTGTGTGTGTGTGTCTTGCAACTGCAAACACTCCACGCTGAGCAATGTTCATTGAAGCAAATTTTTCCCTCTCTGATTCCTCTCATACACACAGAGGCACAAAGACCGTGTGCTGGCTGGCAGCGTCGTATGTGCGAGGTGAATGTTACATAAGGCCGATCAACACTACTTAATCAGCTTTAGGAGACACGCTTAACAAGCTGACCAAGTGGGGTGGGGGGGTAGAGGAGGTGGAAAGTGAGGAGGCGAAAGCGGGGCGCAAGACGAGAGCAAGGGCACAGGAAAAGGGCTTGATGGAAAATCGGAGAACGGGTGAGAACGGTAGGAGAAAGTAGTGACAGGCGGTGACACTGCATGTGTCTCTTGTCCCTGTTTACGACGACGGGATAAACACATAAACACGCCGTGCTCTGCCCTCTGAGTCCCCCTCACAGCCCACTGTCCTGCACAGTGGTGTTTGCCAGGATCCTGTGTGTGTGTGTGTGTGTGTGTGTGTGTGTGTGTGTGTGTGTGTGTGTGTGTGTGTGTGTGTGTGTGTGTGTGTGTGTGTGTGTGTGTGTGTGGGTGTGTGTGTGTGTGTGTGTGTGTGTGTGTGTGTGTGTGTGTGTGTGTGTCTGTGTGTGTGTGTGTGTGTGTGTGTGTGTGTGTGTGTGTGTGTGTGTGTGTGTGTGTGTGTGTGTGTGTGTGTGTGTGTGTTTCTCTCTGTGTGCACGTTTGTCCACGGCTGTGTGTTTTTCTTGCGATTGGCTCTGTCCACTTAGGACAAAAGAAGACCATGTCTCCCCGCTCTACTGAAGACAATACAAGTCTTTGTGTGGGCCCTCGTGTTACAGCGGACACATGTAGCCTTCCACAGACGTGAACCTGATAGTTTTTCCAATCAACACAACAAAATGATGAATGTTGACTTCACTGACTCGGCCACTGTAAACGCCACTCTTGCAGGTTTTTAGGTACCGGGAATATGAGCCAGTTACCGAGCTTTCACGTAGTTCATCTTAATAGAATAAACACCGTATTTTTGTGATTATCATGGAAAGGTACATTTTGGTTTCCATTCTTATGAAGAAAATATTTAAAGCACGGTTGAAACATTGCTTTACTTTTGAGCGTTGACCTCTCCTGTGGCCAGCATCTCAAAACCACAGGCCGTTGGTTCTCCCTCTTCCTTTTGTTTCAGGCTACAAATGAGTCCCATTTGGATGATTTACGATCATTAAAGAGAGCACCGTTTCCAAGCACTCTGCTTTCACATTTGTCTCTGCTTTTTCGGGGGCAAATTGAGCCAAATTATGGTCTTTAGCTTTCTTTTTTTTCCCCGCATTCTCTTTACTTGTGAAGGCAGTTTGTTGCTCTTGTGGTTCACCACTGTCAAGTAAATGTAGACGAATCACTTGAAATGTAAATGACTGTATATCAGTCACGATGAACGTTTGTTCTGGTTGTGACAGTGACCCTGTCTTTACCCTGCTTGTTTTATACCTTATACCTTTTTATTTATTTTTTTCAACACTCATTCCTCTGCTTCTCCTTTCTTCTCTCTCCCTTTTTGACCTTTTCCCAGTTTTCTTCCCCACACACGCACACACACACACACACACAAACCAACTTCTTAAAGAATGACTAGCAGATGTGGACAGAGCTTTTCCCCTTCATCTAAAATTAGCTGAGATAGAAGAATGGCAGGAAAGCGCACAGGGTTGGACACACAAACAGGGGGGGGGGGGGGGGGGGGGGGGGGCATTAATGGAGAAATAGCCGAGAAGTGGAGGAAAGGAATAGGTTGATGGGACTTAGTGGAGTTGTGTGTATTTTTGGTGCTGTTCTCACACATCGCTGACGCACAGGAACCACTTAAGATGCAAAGTCTACCACCGCCTGATGTGCTTTTATTAGTGCGTACACTGTTAAGTATTGTTGCAGACCGGTGTGAAATACATTAAGGAGCATCAGAGGTAATAGACGATGATGATTTGGAGGAACAACATATTAGTTTGAAGCAGCAAAGCCGAGCTATTAGCTTCAGTCAGTTTCTCTCACCATGATGCAATGCTGCTGCCCATCTTTAATCTTTTTGTAATTACCCGTCAATTAGCACTTTGGAAGCTGTGTGTTGTACACGGCTCCAATGCTGCTCTCCCCCAAGCAGCAGCAAGGTGTTAAGGACAACAGTGCCGGTTGGCAAGCTGCCGATGTCCCCTGTTCACTCATCACCCGAGGGCCCGTTTAGAATAAGTTAGGCTGATTCCTCCCCCGATGATCACATGTGTCGGATGGGAGCGCGTTCGCTCGGTCAACAAGTGATACTTTTAGGTTGTTTTTCTGCATACGAGCACGGCCGCTGTACAATTTTGTTCCATGTAGGTTCTCTGAAATTTGCCTCCACTTTTTTTTTAGAAAACACTCTGGGTAGCTGCGCGTGCGTGTCTTATGTTTGTACCGTACCACTCAAGTGCAAATACCGTGTGAATGCAAAGCCGGCATCATCAGCACAGTTAGCAGCATCGGAGCAGTATACCGGAGAAAAACAGGACTCCCCAGAGCCAGCCACCTATTCCACTCTCACCTCTAGTCTGAACAACAGCACGCAGCTCATAACAAGAGAGGCGCGCGCACACACACACACACACACACACACACACACACACACACACACACACACACACACACACACACTGTTGTGTATTCAGGATGTAAAAGGTAAGACAAGTTGAACAAGTAATGTATAAAATTAATTGACGTTTTTTTTCTGTTCGGAAGAGTAAAATATACAAAGCTTTCTCCATGGTTAATAGGAGTAAAGGAATTATTGGGGCTAAATATAGCTTTATGTAGGCATGTATTTTAGTAAAAGAGAGACAGATAGTGAAAGCTCTAGGACCATAGGGAAGGCCAAGCGTGTCAAGAACAAATATTGTTCTCAAGCTGTATTCTCTGTATCTAGCAGGCCACGCGTCGGTTGATTTACTACAGTGGTATGGACCCAAAATACACAGATTTTACTGCCTTTTCATTGTAATAAACTGATCAAAAAGGATGCCGAAATAGCAACATAATGATGCAGATTCATAAAAAGTCTGAATTCCTGCTTTGTCAGGTCTCTCCGCAAGACAACAAGCATACACCTTTTTAAAATGCTTGTTTTCTGAATGGAGTTTGGATCGGTAAGTGCAAGACTGAACATTGTAACTGCTCCATAACGTCATCAAGGCATACATACTGCAGCAACATTATTGTTACACAAATGCCTTGCTCAAGTTGAAATATTGAAATATTTGTAATCGTGTCTTTGCATTCGGGGGTTAACAAGAATTTGACTGGCCTGTCTGTGTATACGGTCCATTAATGAATCATCAGGAGCTACATTTCAGGTTGTAAACGGACTTGAGTACAAACTGACAAACAGACAGCAGATGAGTACCATGCGTTTCAGTCTAATTGGAGACATCAGTTTGCATTCATTTAGAAATCAGGGCCACATTATGTGTCATTGCACTGAATGTATTGCTTTGTTCAGTCAGTCAAATAAACAAACATGTTTAGATGCAGCAGTGCTTGCCACACTACTGAAAGAGGGAATTTGAATACTATAAGCGTCCTCTGGCTCTGCAGTTTGCATGTAAAGGCAACATATCGTCAACGAACATCTGGCTTCTGTCTTCAGTGGGAAAGCTTGAACACAAACTCTCCAATAACTAGACGATTGCTTTTCATTTTAAGTTATCGTGTATTGGTGCACACATTAAAGCTCTTATTTAACTCATTGTGGAGATTGGACAGTCTTAATAAGAATAAGTCCTTATTAAATGACGTAAATATTTTTGTTAAAAGAGTTTACATAAATCTGGTTGAAGCAATTAATCATTTGTTAATGAATACAATTATGCCATTGCCTCTGGACTGTGAATGCTCTGGTTGAATGGTCCTATGTAAATAATAGCATGATCTAATATGAATAAGCACCAGCATATAAGCATCTCCATCAGGTGTATGATTCATATAAATACAGAATAATGCTGGTCCCAGATGTGCTCAGAGGTTATGCCTCAGGTTAATAGAACCAATTGAATCTGCTACATCTGAATGAAGCCTTATTCACAGGTATTTGTTAGTGCAATGCTAATTATTAATCCCCATAAGGACATAGTAATGAAAATAATTCTATGTTATTAGAAGACCACATGTTTCAACTAGAGCTGAAACATTAGTAGATTAATCTGCAACATTTTTGTAGGTTTGTAGACGCCGCCTTCGGCTCTCAGGACCTTTTCACTAATTTCTGCTATTTTACAGCCTGAGCAACAGATGGAATATGAAAAATGAAAATGGTCATTAGTTGCAAACCTAGTATTGACTCATACCACAAGTCAAAATCAGATGTGAAGTAGAGACTGAGGTTTATCTCTCTGACTTGAGGGTTTTTGGGAAGTGTGTGTGTGTGTATCTCTCTCTCTCTCTCTCTCTCTCTCTCTCTCTCTCTCTCTCTCTCTC
>NW_022280043.1:6284207-6284768 GCF_004355925.1 Anarrhichthys ocellatus
CTCTCTCTCTCTCTCTCTCTCTCTCTCTCTCTCTCTCTCTCTCTCTCACCTCACGTGAAAAAGCCATAAACCGCCGTATACAACAGCAGACAGGCCTAGAGATACACAGCACAGCCCTGATCAGGTTTTTAACAGAAGAACTCCTCCTCCGCTGTAAGACGTCTGGTGTAGAGAGATCAGGTGTCCCGTTGCTCCGTCTCTCACTCGCCATCATGCGTCTCCAGAAGTTAATCCACTGTGGAATGTGTCTGCTTCAGACCCGAGACAGCCGGCCTCTGTGTACTCGCGTGTGTGTATGTGTGTGTGCGCGTGCGCTCATGACTCAGTTGTCTTTTTTTTACATTGTTTCATAACTTTGTTTCTTTCATAATCTTTGTGGGAAGAGGAGGGGAATACAAATCACAATAAAAGGCAGCATGTTCTTCTCTTTAAACTCTGTTGAACACCTGAGCCTTGTTCGTCTTGAGCAGCGCTTGCTTTTTGGAGAGGGGTGGAAAAGTTCTGTCTTGTTCCCAGCCAAGGCTAGTGGGCACATGCGCGCGCACACACACACACACACAC
>NW_022280043.1:6294768-6296729 GCF_004355925.1 Anarrhichthys ocellatus
TATATATATATATATATATGCGTCCCTACACACTGAGGTGCGTGCACACAGTCGAACACACTCTTTCTGGCAGTGGTGAGTGTCGGCAGTGTGTTGTTGAACCAGAGGTGAAGCGTCAACTGGCAGCTCACTGCCAAGCTGTTGGCTGTAGAAGTACATTAACAGCAGCGTGTGAGGTGGGCCGGCGGAGCGAAAGAGAAGAGCGGCGCCTGTGGTCTGTAGCGTGGTCGTGTTACATCTCAACAGCTTTTCCCTAAAAGTAACTTTGAAGAGAGTCATGGGGAAAAAAAAAGGACCACATATTTCAGCTTACATGCGCAGACATAGAGCCACTTCCCTCACTGTTTAAAGCCATGTTTCAATATTGGTGTGGCAAGCTAACTTTTCACATTTTACATTTTTATGTAACGGTGAAACTTATCAAGAGTATGATTTGCAATGTCTTTACGGAGCCAAATTTCAATTATTCACACACATCCCCCAAAAACAATGTGTGCAAAAGAGGTGAAAACTTGTGTTGTTGTGTTTCTAGAATGCTAACCATCATGGTCACCAGAAGAGTTAACTACCAAATCATTAAAGCACATGCTTCACAGGGGCTTCAAGTATAGTTCAAGTATGTCTTCAACTACCCAGTGTTTATAACACAACTGTTATTTAAAACAGAGAAAATGACGCTCGCTATTTCTCTGCGTATAATGCTGCAGTTAAGCTATCACGCTGTCAAATCTGGATCAGCCAGTATAGTTTGTTGTCAACTCATGAAAAAATGTAAGTGTGTGTGTGTCTAAGGAGAAGGGTGAATGTCCTGGGAGAGTAGATATAGCTAACAGCGCCCTGAGAGAGAGAGCTGCAGGACTCTTCTCTCACTGACACAATATTATTCTGCTGTTCTTAACACACTCTGGGGAACACACACACACACACTCCCACCAGACGTGTTTATGAGCGTGATTACACAGAGAAGAGTCCAGTTGTCCACAGCCCACCTGGGAGCACATCAGGTGCCTCGGGGCTTTATGCCTGTTTGTGCCTGGACAGTTTTTTTTGTTTTGTTTTGTTCACACGGTGTTCGTCCTACATGCATTTGGGACTTTTGCTCTTTTAAACTTCCAGTTCCCGTGTGAAAAAGATGGATGTGTGTGTGTTTGTGCCTTTTCTTAGAGCTCCCAGGTGAAGAACCGCCTGTTGTGTGTACATGTTGCTATATAGTGTGTTATCCTTTTTAGTCAGATACCACTTGGGTCCTCGCAGCCTTAAAATCAAGCCGGCACCAACGTGCACCGCCGCTTTAAAAACCAGGCGACCACAAGGTGATCAAATATTGACAGATTTAGTTTAACCTAATAGTTGGGCCGTTAAACTTGATTTTTTCTTAACAGTCCCTGGTTGTTCTGCACATTTCCATCTATTTTACAAAACACATGGCAATTGTTTCCGAGCAAGCAATAACTTTATTGATTCAGGCAGGCAGATGCATATATTTCCATCACTGCTGCTGCATTGTTTCTGCACACTTTATTAATGAAACATTGACCGAGAGCTCATGTCACCCAATGTTCACTGAGTTGGTCTCATATCGCTGCAAGTTTATTTTCTTAATGTACTGAAACAAATGGCAGCGTGGAAAATTCAAAATAGATCAAAAAAATCTAAAAAAAGATTAACCCGATGGACGCTCGGCCTTTTCTTTTGCCTTTTTTTTTTTTCTTTTCTCCTCCCCCTACAATTTCCTGGAAAATACGTCTGGTGTGTTCACTGGAGGACAACCTTTACAGAGAGAGGAAGAGAGACTAAGTTCTCTGTCCCACTTGTTCCCTCATCACCTCCTCCTCTTCCTCCTTCAGCCCTTCTGTACTTTCCCTCTTCTCCCCATCCATGTCGTGTGTTCTCTCACACTGTTGAACAATAACCTGTGTGTGTGTGTGTGTGTGTGTGTGTGTGTGTGTGTGTGTGTGTGT
>NW_022280043.1:6296739-6312573 GCF_004355925.1 Anarrhichthys ocellatus
GTGTGTGTGTGTGTGTGTGTGTGTGTGTGTGTGTGTGTGTGTGTGTGGTGCTATTTTTGGCTCCTCCAAGGCCACAAAGCACTCTCTTTCTTCTAGCTCTTCTCTTCTGCTGCTACATGTGTGAGGAAGAGCCTATAGAACATGTAGACTGTGGGTGACCTCTAAGAAGGGTTTAGGTAAGGGTCATGAATGCTCTTGGCTCCTATAAGAACAATTCCTCTCGGGGAATCTAGACAGTGAAACTGTGATCACAAGCTTGTGTAACTAACCAAACAACTTGCTTACTTGCCAAACATCTGATTCTTCTTGACTGGCAACAAATCCTGCAGCCACTTGCATGAAACAATATAGAATATGTTGCAAACAAATAAAAAATCCAGTTTTTAGTCAACTAGTTCACTGCACCAATTGATATTATGAAACCAAAGACTGAAACAATGAGTGGATTTCCAGAAAATTCGACCACATCTTTTTTTCATTGTCGATTAATCGTATATGTAATTTAAAAAAAATAATTCATAATAATAACAGCTTTCAGTCCGGAGAGTTTGCTTCTTTGCTTTGATAGAAAGTTTAATTTTGAATAAGACATCATCTTTAGTTCTCGGGCAATTGTGATGAACATATTTCACTATTTTCTGACATTTTGTAGACCAGACAATAAATAGGTTTATTGAGAAAATAATTAGCAGGTTAATCCATAATGCAATCAATATTAATCATTGTTAGTGGCAGCCCCATCTATGCCTCTGTTGTACAACAAGTATCAGACATTTAGCTGATTGTGTCCTTTGTTTATGATAATCTCAAAGTACAAAACAATACGATATTTTCTTCCAGGAGCTCATATTTGAAAATGTAAGTAGTATTTTTAGTTAAAATTTCCGTTCCAAATGATTCGCTTTTCCCATCCTTGTGTTCCCTAACTTCTCTGTCCCTCTCCTGTGTCCTCCTGTCTTTCTCTGTGTGTGTCTCACTCTCTCGTCTTCCTCGAGTATTGGCCTAATGAATCTTTAATGGAGTTGGTGGGAAGAGTCCAGACACTTTGGGATTCAGGCGTACGGGCTCTGATTACCCCTCCTCCTCTTTTCTCTCCCTCCTTTCACTCTTACTTTCTCTGTCTCACCCTCCAAGTCTTTTTATTTTCCCTCCATCCCTCCCCTCCACCTCCCGGTCTTGTGTTTCTGTCTCCTCTGTTCCCCGAGCTCGGCGCTTCAGGCAGTTTCACTTATCCAGGCAGCTGTGACAAAGACAAGGCCGCGTGTGTACTTGAGTACGAATGCGCTACAGGCAAATGCAGATTCGGCCTCTCAATTTTCAGTGCTTTTTACAGACAGTGACCTCACCCCCTTCACCCACCCACCCACACACACACACACACGCTTGCACCGGTCGTTTCCCACATCCACGCTAAAGCTGAGTTGGGTTAAAGTAGCACGGTGCTAGCCAACTGCCGCTAATGGCTGTTCAGAGGCCCTGCATAAAAATCCTGAGTCTGCAACTCCACTGTTAGTTTGGCACGGGCTTGTCAGCTGAGTTGCTGCTGAGTGGGAATCTCTCCTCCTCATCTCTTTTCTCACTACCTTGTCTGACTGCCCGTCTGTCTCTGCCTCCTTCCCATCAGCTCTCACCCTCCTTGGCACTTCAGGCCCAGTCAGCCTCCGAGTCAAATAGATCACCAAATTCCTTGTTGTATTCATCCAACAGTCCAAAAACACAAAGTTACTCAATCTAAGGCACCCTGCAGGGCTTTCTGTATACAAACACTGTTTCTCCCCACAATGCATTGTGTGTATACTCTTCTCTCCTCGTAAAACATTTGCAAAGCTTGCATTGTTTACATCCATGTTTGCTCGCTAGCAGCCTTCTTCTTACTCTCCTTTCCATGTGTGTTGCTACATCTTTTGGTGCATCACAGTGACCAACTGTTGGAAATTGGCAGCAGGGACATGTATTGTGTTGCCCGTGTGTCATCAACTCCGCTGGATACCATAAACCATCATATATATGTTAAAGAAAAGCAGCAAATCGTCAACTAAAATGTTTTAAGTTGAGTTTTTTGGAGAACAATTTGGGGTTCATTGTCGAGCTCGAGGTCACTTGGACATGCGCAGAGGAAGAGCAGGGGATCGAACAGCCAACCTTGTGGTTTAAAGGACAATCAAAAAATGTAAGTTAAAGTTATGGACGATGGAAACTGCAGTGACACATCGGATGAATTATGAGTTCCAAGTAATCGGACATGAACACGTGTGTAACTGTGTCATAATGCAGCATCACACGGACAAATCTTCAACGGTATCTATTGAAGTTGGCCAAGAAGTTTCCTCTTCGCCCAGCCGTAACACAGCACCCGGTCTCTTCATCTTCCTAAGTCCTTCTCTCTCTCTTTCCTTTCTCTTCCTCTCTTTTGCTTTCATCCCCCCCCCCCTCACTGCTCACGCGGTGTGTGAGAGAGTGGAGGTCATTGTTGGACTGGTGAGTGGCGCACATAGCTGGAATAGCAGCAGTGTTGGAAGTCTGCTAGGGGCCTGCCACCAAGATCACACAGAGGAAAGGAGGCATCCGCACTCCCAGAGAGGAGGAGGAGGGAGTGGGAGGGGGAGGTGGGGGGGATAAGCAATCTGATCTGGATGACAACAGACTACCAGACGAGCTATGATCTCATCGCTCCCTTAACCTCCCCCTCCTCCTCCCTCCTTCCCTCCTCTCCATCCACCCCCTCTCTCCTCTCCCACTGTTGCTATTGTCTCTCTCTCTTCCCACTTTTGTTCCCCCCGATCTCCTCCCCTGTCTCTTTTTCCTCCGACTTTCTTTTCTCTGATCTCACCCCATCTCATCTTGCCTTCTTCTCTTTCACTCTGAACCCCCTCTCCCTCCCCTTCATCCTCCTCCTTTTCGTCCCTTTTGCATCACTTTCTACCACCTGCCCCTCACATGTCTCAACACACACACACACACACACACACACACACACACACACACACCTCTTGACGCACTTGCACTCTCTAGTGTCCCAGGCCAGAGATTAGGCGCACCCCTATCGTCAACCCTCCACACCAGTCTCTACATTATTGATGCCTTGTCTGTGTGTGTGTGTGTGTGTGTGTGTGTGTTGTGCATTTATGCTGTAATGGCTATCTGGTGTCTCCCCTGGGAGGCATGGAGGAGGGGGGGAGGGAGGAAAGGAGCCAAAGAGAGGGAGAGTGGAGGTCAGAGAGGTTAAGTGTGGTGGAGGGGGTTAGGACGTGCTCTGAAGGCTCTTCCCTGCTGCTCCTCTCTCTCTTCTTCATAACCCAACTTCATACCGATCTCTCACACACACACACACACACACACACACACACACACACACACACACATTCCAAAAATTCCCCGTAGAAATTCTCCTATTGGGTGTAGAAGACTGATGAAACAGATCAGAGTGTGTGTGATAGCTGATCCAGTGTGAGTCAGGACAGCTCAGCCTGGGTTGGACTCCAGAAGGACAAAGGCACCTGTTCTTGCTCTCAGCATTCCTCTAAACCTAATCCCCACTATCTGTCTCTCTCTCTCTCTTACACACACACACACACACACGCACACACACACACACACACACACTATATATATGCAATGTGCTAGCTTTTATATACAGCGTCATTTCAGGTATAGAATGTCCTCTATTCACACAAAGCCCTGGCTGCCAGTCCTCCAAGTATTTACATGGGATCCATTTCAAGGACCTGAAATATGATGTGTGTGTGTGTGTGTGTGTGTGTGTGTGTGTGTGTGTGTGTGTGTGTGTAGTGACCTCTGTGGTCAATGCCAAAGTCAAAAAGATCACTACAGATGCGTCTTGACTGACACACACATGCTCACAAAGTCACCGACTCACATTTGCACAAAGACATTTGCACAAAGCGGTGATGTTCTTTTCTTAATATTTATCTGTTTTGAGCTTCGCTTGGTCAACTCCTGCTTTGTGTGTGTGTGTGTGTGTGTGTGTGTGTTATTGTTGGAGGCTCAGCCGGGCCAATATGTTTATGATTGCCCCCGGTGTGTTCCTCTGTGATTGTAGCTCACTCAGGGGTTTGATCGTGCAACAAGTGTTTGTTTGAGAGTGAGAGAGGAGGAGGAGGGTGGGAAGTGAAAAAGGAAATAAAACGACAGTGAGGGAGTGTTGTTTCATTTGCATGCTAACTGCTACCTACTTGTCTGGAAAGTCTGAGGAAAATAACAAACGCAGACGGCACAGTTTATGCCGTTTTTACACCCATGGTCACTTCACACTTCACACATCGTGGTGTTCGTTATAAAGAACAATAATCTGTAGTTTGTTGACGGCCTCATCGGCCACATACGATCTGCAAAATATTCAGCATGGATAAAAAAATCAAATCCCGTCTGGAATTTGGAGATGGAAAACATGTAGGCACATTGTTTGACTGATATTCAAAAAATCTTTAATTGAGTCACAAAATGATTCCTGAGTAGGTGAGTGATTCATTGACCGTGCCTTGCAAATGCATCATTGTAATTGGAGGAAAACCACCAAGGAATAGCCAGCATAGCTCTCCTCTCTGCCTACTTCTAACGTTAACAACTGGAAACGTGCCTGCTTCTGGTGGGTCTGTTCCATAGAAATAAATCAAAGGAAAAAAATTTGTAAAGTTATTAACTCAAGTTTATGTTCGTACAGATTCTTAATAGTCTGGCAGATGTGCTTTCCGCGTTATTTAGTGTTATCCAGTGACTAAATGGTCTGAACAGGCCGGTGCGGCAGAGATTATCAGGGCTATCTATCTCTGCCTCGGGCTGAGATCCTGCAAATCCATTGACAAGCCTGCACATCCATAATCTGTTGATTTGGGCCTGTTTGTTTTCCAATTTCCAGCCCAGCCTGTCTCTTTCCCTCTGTGGCCATTCACATGCGGTGCAGCTGCATGCATTGCAAACACTGGTTTCATGCTAGCATTGTATGCTTTTCCATGTCCTCCCAAAGAAGGAAGTAATAATAATATAAACCGCGACAGTACAACAAATAAAGCTGTACTTTTTCTAAAAATTTACAACTTTCAATTAATTTTCATAGTGACAGAGGGGGTTGTTTATGTGGTTTAATTAGAGTGTGTTTCTAATAACGTATGTGACTTGTCTTGTGTTTGATTACATCAGACTTGCAACATTTTTATTCCGGGAAGTCAGTGTAATGTGGAGCTTATTAATAATATTTGCACCAAACATTATAGAATAACATCAGCTGGCATTACATTTCCTGCAAAACAACACTTCATCAGGGTGGATGCTATTTCTCTTAACAGCTCCACCTCCTCACTTTGTGCATTTATCCGCGCCGTGAGGATGACTGTTGATGGTCTAAAAGCCAGTCCAGGCTATATCGAGCTGAACATTATACTGTAATACTCTATTTTGCTGTGGTCGTGTCGAATTCTCTTGACCACCCGGGCAACAGAATGTTAGTGGGAGACTTGCATAAACATTTTCAAACACGAGCACTGGCACAGAAAGCTCTTTCTAACTTGTACATTTGGGCGCGCACACACACATGCTCATGCTAACAGGCGTACACCCACGCCCACAGTCTCGTTCTGTGTCTCTTACTCTGCGTTTCCTTCGAGCCGCGGGTGGAGAGACATGCAGGGACAGACAGGGGAGATGACTGGCCGTGTTGTTTTCCTCCGGTCGTAGGAAATAGTGACTGCACGAGAGGAAAGAGGTGGAGGAGAGTTGGAAAGGTTTTTTGTGTGCCGAACTGTTCCATGAAGCCCACTTACACTACTTTCAGTATTGTAGTTTCAGTGTGTGTGTGTGTTTCCTGTGAAGAGGTGCTGTGGTCATGACAGTAGAAGAATGCGGTTTAAACAAAACCCTTAGTTCACCTCTCCATTGAGCCGTCTACATTTCTATTCGCCGAGCATTTCTAGGTAGTTTTTAGCAGAGACCCCTCTTGCAAACACCTGAACAACATTAAACAAAAAAGGGCCAAACATCTGGAAAGGGGTGAGACAGCCTAGCTGACCAAATAATCCTTTTATGGTCACATAAATACACGTTAATGACAACAGCTGTGCTGTGTAATCGGCTATATTAACATTTAAAATGCATAAACGCAGAAAAAGTGAGACAGAAAGTTGCCTTCATCAGACAAATCAAAGCCTCTGAAGCTTCCTTCAGGCACACAAGGATGAAGTTTACATGCCTTTATTAGTTTAGAGCATATCAAAGTTAAAAAGTGCACGTGTTCCCCCACACTTGAAAGAGAAGTCTTCAACCTGCCTCGGGGTCGTAATTAAAATTTTTAGATGTCAATTTAATATGACGTGTGGCTAGTTGTGCACATCGACATATTTTTCTGCTTCTGTCGTCGGAAAATTGAACAAGTGTGAAATACTTATTTAATGGCAGCCCATAACTTTTACCTGTTAAGCAGCAGTCCGTCCCAAACTGCCTGCTGCAGTGATAAATCAATATTTTATAATTCAGACGTCATCTGTCTACATAAACATAAATCCAGGATAATGAATGTTGTGTTCTTAACTTTACTGGCACACGGCCCCAGACCCTCACTGGGCTGACTTATATCATCATTTTGGAAAAGTGCTGCCATTGTTTGTTGTTTTTTAACTCTTTCCTGCCCTTAGTCTTGTTTCCAATGGTTCAAACTGTTTAATAAGAGAGACATTGTACGAGAATCATCCACGAAATGTAGTGAAGACAGCTACTGACCTGAAACATCTACGACTGCAGTTATGTGTTGCGCTCTGGTGACGCACACTAACCCCCCCCCCCCCGCTCTCTTTATCTCTCTTTTACAGGGATCGCCTTCCCAGAATGGGCCTACAAGCCCGAGTCTAGCCCGGGGTCCAGGCAGATCCAGCTGTGGCACTTCATCCTGGAGCTGCTCAGGAAAGAGGAGTATCATGACGTCATCGCGTGGCAGGGGGACTACGGCGAGTTTGTGATCAAAGACCCCGATGAAGTGGCCCGGCTGTGGGGGGCCAGGAAGTGTAAACCCCAAATGAACTACGACAAGCTGAGCAGGGCCCTGAGGTATGATGACTGAGAAACCTGCTGAATATGTTTTGATTCTTTGTGTGGAGGTTTGTATTCATTCAGTGTTATTTGCTCCTGTTCCTGACCTTTGAGAAAATACTCTAATACATAATAACTTTTGTGGAAGAACTATTCATATTTCTGGCCGGTGAAAGACGAAGAGCGACTCAAAGACCTTTATGAATCGGTCTCCCTCTGAAACCAGACCTGATGAGTTGGCTCGCAGTAATCTGTCGCCCAGTCACCCGAAACAGTTCACATGGAGCCACAATCTTGTGGGTGGTTTGGCCAAACCGGAGAGGTGTAAGGCTCTAGTGTGTTGGCTTGTGGACTGTGGGCAGAAGCAGGGGCCGTGGTGGACTGACTGACTGGCTACTAGCTCTCTGGATGTCTAATGTCATCTTTTTTGGAGGGGAATGAGCCTGAAATAGTACCGTCTCTGGTTTCAACTAATGGACACGGGATGAAATTGCTCCTTTTCCAGATAATTCAAGCAGGACAGCCGGTTCCTTCCCCAAGCTTTACCCAGCTGGGAAGAGGAACTGTTGACCTCCGCTAAGGATAATGTCGAGAGGTGGAAGGAAAACCTTAAAAGAACTTGTAAGCCTGGCTGTGAAGAAGGCACACTTGAATACCTTTTATTCCTAATAATTTGGGGGATTCATGCCTTTACTAGATGGTTAACAGTATAGAGATGAGAGGAAGTGAGGGGAGAGAGAGATGGGGAATGACTCCGGCTTTTGATTCCAGTTCTAGCAGTGACCTGCTGGAAGCCTTTCATTCAGACCCACAGACCCCGATAGCTTCCACTCTCCGGCTCTGTTTCACCCACACATGCATTAGTCATGCCTGCCAAGGCACTAATAGCACTTAACCAAGTCTATAATACGCGTGAATGTCATAAGAGTGACACGCTGTTGACCTGGACAAGTTTAGCTACTCTTATGCTCCAAGTAGAGTTACAACACTGACCCATTTGGCAGGTCACACCGTTACACCTTTAGGACGCCTGCTTAGCCGAGACATTGACATTGTTTTGGTTGTGACCCTAGCTTCCAGTTCAAGTGTACATATCGCATGAAAATATTAGATTTGATCACCATCAGTCTAGTGTTGGTCTTTGATAGGATTCACCCTCATCAATGGACTTAATCATTTGTTTTGGATCTCTGTTCCTCACTTTTTTGTGAAGAGTAAAATTGTGGTACTTTGATTTCGAGGGTCGCTTGAATCTGCTTTGATAACCGGGTTTTCTAGGTGAGCGGTGAATCAAATTGGACTAACTTGTCAATAAAGCAAATTACCTTCAGGACCGATACAATAGTTGAGGCGTCCATAAAATGGATATAATCTGAGCTACACAACAGATGCTTCTGGTTTTATTTGTGCTTTTTGGCTTCACGAGGAGACAGTGGGGGTCACGATTTAGTTTGATTATAGAAAGAAGATACATCTAATCAATCTTGTGATCCATACTGTAACACAATGACCTCTCGGTAGTTTAGAGTTCAGTATCGCACATCCCTGGGGGACTCTCCTCAGCTTAGGCCAGCAGTGGTAAGAAGAGCATCTCACTCACTGTGTTGTGTGGACCCGGTGAGATTAAGGTAATGTCAGTTACAGATG
The DNA here is from genome assembly GCF_004355925.1 of Anarrhichthys ocellatus. Lineage (NCBI taxonomy): Eukaryota > Metazoa > Chordata > Actinopteri > Perciformes > Anarhichadidae > Anarrhichthys > Anarrhichthys ocellatus. The sequence continues at coordinate 6,305,422 of NW_022280043.1, forward strand.
GGATCCTATGGGGACCGAGGGAATTAACATGGGCTACTAATGTGTGCTAGACACACATACACAATCAGACTTGCAGTCCGGATTTAGGATTCCTGAATGGATGAGGCTACTTGTAGTCAAGCTGTGTATTTATAGCATGTCCATCCTCTAGAGCTGCTACAGATTTGGAGCTTGGGCTGCAGGAAGTGCATATATATATATAGACCTTAGAGGCTGATTATCAGACTTTTTTTCTCGTGTCCAACCTCAGCACTCTTGTGTCCTCATCCACCCTCCTACGGCCAGGTCGTCTCTCTCTCTCTCTTCCTGTAAACGGAGCAGAGTCACTTCAGGACAGTCACCAATACGTCCCACACATGCACTCACCTGCGTCCATGCAGTCACCTGATTTGACACCAGAGCTGTCGTCAGTCCTTCACCGCAAGAGCCACTGGAAATGAAGCCTTGCACATCAATAGTAACGTGCCGACAGGAATAATGGCAGTAAAGACTGGTGAAGTTATAAAGGAGGCACACAAACACACGTGTGAACGATAACGGTCCACATATGGAGCAAAACAGTTGGAGAGCAGGCCAGCTTGTGCCCTTCATCTGGAGAAAACCTGGAGTCTGCTAACAATGGAGACCACAGTCGGCATGTGGCAATTACAAAACACACACTTGCTCCCTCACTTGAAAAGGCGCGACTGTTTTTGAAGTGTTCTTTTTTTATCACTTAGCGGTAATTATTATTTGTACCTCAATGATCTTATTCTTTCATGTCTGCCATGCACATGGTGGAAATTCCCGTAATCAGCGCTGGTGTGTGTGTGTGTGTGTGTGTGCGTGTGTGTGTGTGGAGGGGACACAGTCTCAGTCCATGCGTCATCTCGGTCTGCCGCTCCCACGGCCGCTGTGAAATTCCCACTCTTGTTGAGAGGATTACACTCTCACTGCGTGCACGTTTATTTGCATGTGGACATGCTTGATGTTGAAAGAGGCTCGACTAATATTTCATAGTTTAATTCAGTAATTCAGTTTGTTGTTCTTTCTTGTTATGCATAAAAACAGAAGCATAGAAGGTCTTATGCTGCTCTTTTTATCTCACCTTTTGCTTGGATATTCGGGGCTATCTGACATGTTTGGTGCAAGCAATGAATGAAAGGAAAGTCACAGTCTTTCAACCATCGGCTGCATGTTTCAAGGAAGTAAACCCGCCCACAAATAAAAAGCCTCCACCCCTCCTGATTCCCTGCACCACCGTCTAGCTCTCATAAATGAGACCTGGTGCTGGTCCACACACGAGAGCAGCAGAGGTAGTTAAGCCTGTTGCCAATCAGTCGTTGCAGAGTGCTGGCTTAATGAGCGTAATCATGCTAAGAGGTCCCGGCTCCTCGAGACCTCCAGACCCCCCCCCCCCTGTCCTCGAGTCAACAGCCCGTATCGGCTCCAACACGGGGGTCAGAGGTCAGGGGGACTGCCGCACACAGCTGGCAAAGATTAACAACACAGCACATGTGCACATTCAAATGCACCATTGTACACAGACTTCTTGCCAATGCATGTTTGTAGTGTTCGCTTCATGTCCAACATTAATTTCAATGTGATCGGCCACAACAGCTGGAAAATTGCCACCACAGAAAAAACACCTAACTAGAATGATGATTCCACAAGGTCCCTGGTTATGGTGATGCTGTGAATTTAGAATATTTATTGAGTGCTAAAACGTCATGAGAACATGCATATAACACCCTAAATGTGTTGATGGTAATATGGTAGAGTATGATGGTGTAAAGCCCAAATTGGCTCTGATGTGCATTTAGAAGTAACCCCAATGCCCACAGCTGCAAAACATCTTGCAGAGAATACTGCTGCGTATGCACACAGTGTTACTCACCTATCAGGCCGGTTTATAGGTCAGAAGGCCTCGCTCTACATCAGCGCGCCGTGTGGAAACACCCAGGGCCGGAGAGAAAGTGCCAAGGGAGCAGCCAGGGACAGTACCACTGTATGACTTTGTGTTCACCGTATGCTAGCGTCCACTGTCTTTCCATTGTCTCTTTCTGCAGCATGTATGTGTTCAACTTGAGCATTGTGTGTATGGCATTGTCCCTCACTGAATGAGCCCTTTATTTTATATGGGGGCGGAATAAACACACACACACACACACCAGAGTGTGCTCGGGTACATATTCGCGCCACCCACAGAGCATGTGACTATTGTAATTGGACCCTGACCTGACCCCCCTCTTCACAGACAAACATATATATTTATATCTATGCCAGGACAAACTAATTTCCTTTTTTAAGCAGGAAACACTCATCAAACCTGGTTTCCTCACAAAGCACGCTCACGTGTGCAGCTTTTACACACGCACACACACCTGTGGCAGCTGGTGTGTTTGTGTGTGTCGAGAAGGATCTGGCTGGGATGTTTGTGTAACAGCCAACGCTGACGAAAGAGGCAGAAAATAAACACGGGGCTCATGGGGAGTATTGTAATCCCAACTTCCTGTCACCGTCAGCGCCTATTTACAACCCAACAATGGGCAAGGCACAGCCTGTCCACACACACACACACACGCACACAAGCGGGTTGGTTCAATTCATTTTTAGTGTCGACGTGTGTGTGTAGAGTGATACTGATATAGATTGTTGAGCTTCTACAGATATCATGTCATAGGGTAATACAAGAAGTTGGCTATTGCGTACAGTCCTGAACTGAATGTACAGATAGAACACATTTAGTCACAACTTTATTTTTCCATAGTGGTCAAACACTTGTATATTTTGCAAAAAAAACTCCAGCAACTTATCAAAATAAAGTTGTAATATACAGTTAATAATAAACTCCTTTTAAATAATAACTTTTCCGATTTTGTACCACACTGTGGTTGATTATGTTAAAGGCCACACAGTGTGGCTTCTTTGTTAAATGAGCAAAATGAAGGGTTTAGGGAAAGTTGTTATACTATTCAAAGTAAAAAATAAACAGACACTGGTATTGTATTGTCATCAGTATGAAAAAGAATATCAAATAACACATTGGTAAATGATAATACTGAGTTTAAAGGGCTTCAAACCGGGTTGGAGTGCTGTTTTTATGTCTATGCTCATTCATTACCATTGAGTCCCTGCACTCGTGTGTGTGTGTGTGTGTGTGTGTGTGTGTGTGTGTGTGTGTGTGTGTGTGTGTGTGTGTGTGTGTGTGTGTGTGTGTGTGTGTGTGTGTGTGTGTGTGTGTGTCCTTTGATCATAATGTTTTAGACCAGTGGTTCTCAAACTTTTTCTGTCGCGCCCCACTTTGGAGGAAGAAAAATGTTCATGCCCCACCGCCCCAACAAAATTGTAACAAAATGGTCCATGTTTAATTTTTATTGAAATAACATTTTGTGACTCCTGTGCTTTTTCAAATAATAGAATAAAGAAAATTGCAATTACTTTTAAGTAAACCAGATTGCTCCATCAGACAAAAACAAATAAAATGTGCAATCACTTTGTTAGAACAATGCAAATAAAGTTTGTGCAAAAAAGAACTGCAATTGGCTGCAATTAACCTGTTTTGCACTAAACATCTTTTCAAGATAACAATAAAGTGCAAACTGTGAAAAACTAAACAAAACAAGTTTCATACTATCCGCAGCTAGAGTTTTCAGACATAAAACACAGACTGGTCTCTCCTCATCTCCTACCGCGTTCACTGTGAAACCCAGAGCAAGATAGGTGTCATCATATTTTCTTCTTGGCTGCTTGCTGTTCGCCTCGGATGCATCGCTTGCGGTTGCTTTTCTGTTCCCGCCTGCCAAATGTCTCTTCATTTGGAACACTAAGCCACACATGTGAGTCGCCAAGGATCATGGCCGTAGCGCATGCGCAAGTGTAACCTGTTAACGGCGTAACGTAAACATTTACACGAAAGTACAGGCATTTCGCCATGTATTTATTAATTACTTAAATTAAAAATAAAAAAATTAAAAAAAATCTGCATTTCCCCCTGCGCCCCACCTGTAATACCACCGCGCCCCACTAGAGGGGTGCGCCCCACAGTTTGAGAACCACTGTTTTAGACCATAGCAGGTCTGTGTAATCGCAGCTTTAATCCTTGGCCTAAAATCACACACGGTAACAACATGCGCTGATAGAAATCCTCCCCTCTGCTCCCCTGAAGGATTTGCATAAACCCTTACTCGCTCTGATTGGTCAATGTACTCCTTTGGTTAAACCATCTCCTGGATGGTATGTTCTGTGGGCATGTGTGGGAAACACATACACCCATGTGTGTGAGCAGGTCCGAATAAGATGGCAGTTATAGAGTCAGGATATGGGAGAGGTGTGTGTGTGCGTACGTGCGTGCGTGTGTGTGCGTGCGTGTGTGTGTGTGTAAGGCATGTGTGGTGGGCAGCTAAACACAGGCACTCAAAGAATCTCTTTCTTCTCTTTTGAAGTGAGTTCAAATGCTCTTCAAAGTCAGCGTGTGCGATGGTGCAGGAGGTGGGGGCCTGAAGAAAGAAGGGGCAACCATGTGCTCTAAATGCAGCATCAGTTGCCGCGGCTAGGGTTACGCAAAAGTTGTTGTCTGCTTCCCGCTATGCATCTCGGCGTTCTTTGTATTAGGTGCACGTGTGTGTGTGTGTGTGTGTGTGTGTGTGTGTGTGCAGCCAAGCGCGCACAAGATTTTTGTTGGCTACGCTCCCAACTATCCAACCGCCATGAGCCAATGTTAGACAGATGTGTCAGCACAGTGATATTATTGGCCTTTGGGATGCGTCCATATTAATGCCAATTATACACTAAGGTACGCCGATCTAAAAATGAATGCAGTGTGGTGTAGCGGCTCACAATAACTCTTACCGTCGTTAAGGACAGTTTGAGTTTTAGAGAGGAGTTGATTCAACATTTAGTTTTACCTAATAAACGAGCTATTTTATAAGGTATTTCACAGTGTGATGTTTGTTAATAAAGGTGAAGTACATCATGAAATTTTGCTCCAATGGTGCACAAAATAAATAATTTTTAGATACTTTGGATTTGTTCCCTTGTAATCCGTATTATATTCGACCCGTGTGTGGGCCCTAGCACAGCTTGTTGACTTTTCTGTCATCGGCTAATTCGATCACAGTCTCGTCGTGGTTTTAATTCTGCTCGACTTCCTGCCTGTCTCGGCCTGTCTCCTCGCTCCCTACTCCTCCTCTCCCCTCCTCCGTGGCCCATGTGAGTGTCTCCCCTAGAGCAGAAATTACATGCTGCTTTGTGCCTGGCGTAAACAATGTTTTAAACAGTGCAGGCCTGTCCTGTCTCCCTCCCTCCCTCTCTTTCTCCCTCACCCTCTCCTGTCGCCTCAGGGGACGAGTGCCGAGCGCAAGGGAGAGAGTTGGAATAAAGAGGGGAGAGAGAGAGAGGTATCAGTGGGATAAAGGGGGGGGGGGGGAGGAGGAGGAGGAGGGTTGAAGAGAACAAGTGAAAAAGAGCAACAGTCTGTTCCCAGAGCCAAATCGGCCCAACCAGTCTGTGTAATAAGCATAATAAGAGGGGGTGAAGGGTGACACCTCCCCAACACCAAACAGACAGACACGCGCGCACACACACTCCCGTCTGGATAACTACCATTCAGCATAATGATAGTCAATGGGCTCGCATTAACTCTGCATTACCTGCATACCCTGGAGCCCCGATCTTTGTCAGCACACTTCACTTAACTTGTGCCAGCAGACACATGCTGGAGGAAGGGAAGCAGAGCCTGCTGCTGTAAAAGCAGGTCGCTATGCAGACATGATGAGCAATCGTGCAGTCTGGTTGAATCTTATGATCAATAGCCAGGGAAAAAAAGATAGGCGGTAGTGTTTAGTTAGCCTGCCACACAAGCTTGTTATCTCGCGGACAAACACGCCGTCTTTTTTGTTCCTTTCTCGCTCTTTGTCGCTTTCTCTTTTCCTTCGCTTTGTCTCCTTCAGTGTGTGAGGGTTGGCAGAGAGGGATGTAGAGGTTACATAAAGTGGATGTGGATCTGGGGAAGAAAGCAGAGAGACGTTACATAAAGAGCTGAAGCTGGACAAAGGTTAATACAAATGGAGCCTTGTACTGTAGGCAGGAGCCATGAAAGAGAGAATGGCCATTACATAAGCAGATAAAGATGGGGAGAATTATTGGTGGCTTTGCTGTTACATAAAGAGATGGCTCCGTCTAGCAAAGTGAACGACAGACACTGTTGTTTGTATGGGATACTTGTCTAGCAAACATCTGAACATGTAACACTGTGAAAGACACTTTTCCTGTTTCTTCCTGGCTTTCTTTTAGACCACTACATACAAAATCCACACAAAGTAACATGAGTCTCACACACACACACACACACACACACACACACACACACACTCACACTCACACACACACGTGTCGAACATGAATGCAATTGCTGACACACCCTTGTGGCCTTAGAACCCATTTACGTTCCACATTTGGCATTAAGCATTGACCTCTGGTCTGTTAAGTCTTTGTTTATGCTGACACAGCATCACTGCTGCTCCACAGCTCACTTCATCCTCCGCCTCACATCTATCTGTTTTCCATCTTTTTACCCCCCCCCACCTCCCACCTCTCTTTACTGGGTCTGCTTTGTGCAAATGTCATACAACACTCTTTAATATCTATCATTAGAAGTGTGTGTGTGTGTGTGGGGGGGGGCGACGACATGAAAGACTCGTGCTTATTAAAGTGTGTGCTTGAGTGTGAAGTCGCATCTGTCATAGTCTCATGAATTCAGGAACATAATTATTATTTAAATGAGGTGTGCTTCTTAAATTGAATGTTTCAGCGTTGTTAATAGGCCAGTATTTTATACTCCTTGGTGGCAAAAGATAATACGCAGTTATTTAACCCTGTGTCTTTTATATTTGTCTTTGCATGCATTAGGTGCGTGTGTGTCTTTTCTTCATGTATGTTTTATTTATCATGTCTGTTTTTATTCTCTTTTTCAGATACTACTACAACAAGAGGATCCTCCATAAGACCAAAGGCAAGAGGTTCACCTATAAGTTTAACTTCAACAAACTGGTTTTGGTCAACTACCCCTTCATCGACATGGGCTCCACCGGTAAGCCGTGTGTGTGTGTGTGTGTGTGTGTGTGTGTGTGTGTGTGTGTGTGTGTGTGTGTGTGTGTGTGTGTGTGTGAGACG
>NW_022280043.1:6312673-6327928 GCF_004355925.1 Anarrhichthys ocellatus
TGTGTGTGTCTGTGTGTGTGTCTGTGTGTGTGTGTGTGTGTGTGTGTGTGTGTGTGTGTGTGTGTGTGGGTGTGTGTGTGTGTGTGTGTGTGTGTGTGTGTGTGTGTGTGTGTGTGTGTGTGTGTGTGTGTGTGTGTGTGTGTGTGTGTGTGTGTGTGTGTGTGTGTGTGTGTGTGTGTGTGTAGGCCTGATCCCACAATTAGATAGCATGATTATATAGGATTACACTGCAGAACATAATATGTTATTTCTCAGTATTCTTCCCCTCTTTTCTTTTTTTTTTTTTTTCTTGCCGTCTCCAGGAAGCAGTGTTCCTCAGAGCGCCCCTCCTGTCCCCACTGGTGCCGGGACTCACTTTCGCTTCCCTCCCTCGACACCCTCCGAAGTCCTCTCCCCCAACGAGGATCTGCGCAGCCCCGGCGGCATGTTCAGCTCGGTGGCCCGACGAATGGCCCGCGGCTCCGTCAGCGACTGCAGCGACGGCACCTCGGTCAATTCTGAGATCGAGGAGGGCAATGCTGGAGCGGGGGAGGAGAGGGGAGAGAGGGGTGTGGGTGGTGGTGGAGGAGGAGGAGGACCTGGCGGTGGAGGAGTAAGTTACCGGAGTATCATCCATCCCCGTCTGTCTCATGAAGCCCTGTTCCGCATGTATGGAGGACCAGGAAACCATGCTGGGCACCACGGCTCCCGCCACACACACCGAATCCACCCAGACTCCCTGTCGCCCTTCCCTGTGTCTCCTCTGCCGGGCCCGGGAGGAGCCGGCCTCCTAGCCCCTCCTCTGTCCCCGGCGCTTTCCATGACCCCGACATCTCACCTGCCCTACACCCCTTCACCCACCCTGTCGCCCATGTTAGGCTCCCACTTCTCCTTCAACCCGGAGGACATGAAGCGCTACCTGCAGGCCCACACCCAGTCGGTATACAACTACGGCCTCAGCCCCAGAGCTTTCCTCCATTACCCCAACATCGTCATCCCTCAGCCCCACCGGCCCGCCGCAGACAAGGCCGGTCTGACCGGAGAGAGAGGAGCAGCCGAGAGAGCGGAAAGGGCCGCGACGGCAGCGGGGGGAGAGAGGGGAGGAGAGCGGCACCATCACCCGTCTCTGGCTCACTCTGCCCACCACCACCCGCATCCACCTCATTCTGCCCACCCTCACATCCATTCCCACCCCATGCATCACCCGCTCCACCTGAGCGAGGAGCCGCCACACATGTCTCCCTTCAAGTTCAAGCTGCAGCCGCCACCGCTCGGCAGGAAGCACAGGGAGAGTCAAAGCCACAGCAAACCCAGGCAGAGCTCCCTGTCCTCAGGCTCCATGACGTCTACCTCCGGCCTGGGCTCCTCGCTGTCGTTCGGCAGCGACCTGAGCTCTGCCAGCGGTTCAGGCTTCGTCTCTGCCTCCTCCTCAACCCAGTCCCTAAACAGTGCAGGACTTCCCAAAATAAAGGTGAGACACACAGACCCAAATATCCCCCATTGTGATTAACTTTACAATCTCAGAGTTAAACAGGGAAAATGTGTGTCCTTAAAAAGGACACAGGTATACAGTATGTAATCTACAATATGAGCAACACTCCATTGCCAGACATTGTCTTAAAAGAAACTTGTTTTTATTGAAACTACATTTTAAATGTATTTCAATATATATGTTAACTATATGTTAACTCTTTTTCTGTCCAGGTGGAGCCCATCTCTGACATTGAGTCAGAAGAGGAGGTGGAGGTGACCGACATTAGTGACGAGGACCCTGACGAGAGAGATGAGGAGTTTCAACTCTTCTCCCCTCGCCACTCCAGAGCCCCTGACCACCACCACCACCTCCTCCACCACCACCACCACCACCACCACCTTGCTAACGGCACAGCCGCACCCCAACATCAACCCCATCCCGATGAGGACCTGGACGAGGACGTCTTCAAGGCCCCTGCTCCGCCTCCCCCTGGCCTGATGCCCTTCTTCACCTCGCAGCACACACACTCGAATGCACACCGTGTGCTGCCCACCCTCAAGAGTGAACCCGTCGAACCAGGGGAGGGTAACACCCCCCCGCCTCAGACAGTGGAACCTCCCCAGACCAAGTGCATCCCCCTCAAGCTGCGCTTCAAGAGGCGCTGGAGCGAAGACCAGCGCATGGAGGCCTCACAGGAGGAGTCGGACGACAAGAAAGTCCGACCGGAGGAGGAGAGGGAAAGGGAGAGGCAGAGCAATGGCCGGATGGAGACGGAGGAAGACGGGACAGGCAGCGGAGAAGGGGACAGTCCTCCCCCGTTGGCCTACGAGGGCTCTTTAGCCACACCGCTGACCTCACAGCGGAGGGTGAGCGCTGAGCTGCATCGTGCCACAGCACAGCTGTCTCTGGAGAACAAAGACTGCTGATGAGAGACAACAGTCCAAACACTACTGCTCCGGGAGCACTGGAGGTGGCACAGGAGTATGTAAATGGTTCCTCTGTAATCTCCCTCTCCCAAAACTAGATTCCTGAAACCTCCAGTGAACTGAGAGCACAGTCCAACATACACGCGTAGAAAACTGACACCTCAAAAGACAGCCTGACTCTCCCACTCCGATCATCCGTCTGAATCAGGGCTCTTCTGGGACTCACTGAGACTCAGCCGTCCCAGGCAAAGTGACTGAAATCAGAAGGAGGCTTCCTCGCGAAACTTTTGCTCCAAGTTCTCCTCCCGCCTGGCCAGTGAAGCTCCAGACGCCCTGCCCCAGTAGCACAGCTCCTGCCTTCAGGCCCCATCAATAGGATCAGCAGCCAGTCAGCACTTTCCTCAGGGGACACACACACACACACACACACACACTCTCTTAAAGCCCAGCAACACACCTTGGATGAGGATGTGCATCTTCTCCCCGATGCGACTTCTCCCTAAAAGAGGCCGGGACTTTGATAAGTGCCTGTATCTAAGAAAAGAAACCTAGCCCTGGAGTGACATGGAGGAGAGAAAAGAAGGGAGAGGACTGCTGCAAGCAATCAGTCTTTAACTCATGAAATCCTTGTAAAGTTTGGCGGATACGGAAAAGGAAAGTGTGTCTCTGAGACTGAACAGTGGGGCTGTTGGGTGTTGTCTGACCGACTCTTAAACCTGGCCCACTCCACTCAGGGAAGCCTATTGCTGTATGTTTATTGGATTCAAGCACGCACACACACACTCACACATAAGCAAAAAAACAAGACAGCCAACATTGAAGGGGACTAAAAGCGGAAACATTGCTCACGGACACTTAACAATGTTCGCCGCGGCGCAAGAAAACGACACACATTCGTATTCACACATCCACAGACTTCTCTCAGAACTTTTGACTTTTGTGTAACCGTCCTTCTGTCTCTCTCCTGTTCCTGCTTCTCTTTCTCTTGCGGACCACCTGTGGAAAGATCACGACTCCGCTCATAGAAATAATCTCAAACCCGGGAGGTGTGAGGAGAGGAAAAGAGAAGAATGAACAAGTAGAGAAAGGACTGCTGGAGGGGACCAGGAGGGGGAGGAAGGGAGTAAAGGGGGTTCCAGTAACTGTTAACTAGCCTCCTCACCTCCACTAACATGGCTTGTACACTGAACATAGTTTGAGTCCCAGCAGCACAGAATCCTAGTTCACCAGCTAAAGCTCCTCTAACAATCATCGATAGTGTTTAACTAAACCAGCAAAACACACACACACATGCACAGCACTGCCTTTAGCTCTTAAACACGCTTCCTGTCTCTCTGTCTGGACCTCCAGCTCTGCAGTGGCGTCATCCTCGGGTCCTGAGAGTGTGTGAGACTGCCAGGCCTGTTAACTGCATGAGTGAGAGCCTGAGAGAGCAGGGAACATCTTAGACCTCACACACACACACACACACACACACACACACACACACACACACACACAGCGCCTCTCTATGCCTTGTTTTTATAGCATGTACAAAATTGCAAACTGAGCTCTGATAACACACATACAGACTATATATCTTTATATATTCTAAATGAAATTATTAAGAAAGTGAGATTTTAAAAAGGCCGATAGCATTTTAATGATATGATTGATTCAGGGTTGTTTGTAAGTGGATTATTTTTGAGTGGTAAGACGTGTCCTGCCACTCACTAGGTAACATCTTATGGAGGGTAGGGGGGGGCGGGGGTTTTCTTGTGCATTTGTTGCATAGACAAACAAGCCAGAGAAAACCAGCACGGGCCAGTTTACCAGAACCAGACTAGCAAGAAGAAGAGAAAAACAACTGGAGAACTGGAGGGGACTGCTAATGATTCAGATGTGTGGTTCACGCTGCCGTTGACTTCGTTTGCAGCAGCTTGGCCTTTCAGCACGCAGCACTCTGCTCCTTCCCGTCTGTACTGTCTCGCTCAGCTCAGTCGGGTTCTCCTCGACCCAAGCTGTCCTGGCCCCGGGCCCTCTCTGTGTGTGTGTGTGTGTGCGCGAGTGTGAGGGTGCGCCCATGGGATAAAAAGTAGTAATCCTGTCTTTTCTCTTCGGCCAGTTAGCATAATGCTCCAAAGTTCACATCAGCTCTGGATTGAGGGGGTTAAGGGGTTAAATTAATCATTACTGTAAGATAGCCTGGGACATGTGAGGCCCAGTCCTGAGAGGCCCTCTCCTCAAACTATGCACCTTCACACGTACACAAATGATTATACTTGTGATTATGTTTTAACATCTCTGCAGCCAGGCGTCTGATTGGTTAACTGAGCCAGCGGCCTGACCAGTGACGAGACGGATCTATAGCAGCGACCTGTGAGATAGATGGCCTCCAGGCGGTCTGTGTAGCCGAGCTGATTGAATTTCCTCATCGGACCCCTGTGGTCTGGACTGGAGCATGTTACAACACACACACACACACACACACCCACCAAGTCCTGTGTCTGTATTTGACAGCTGCCTTATTACTACTTTTTCATATCTCAGCAACAGGTGAGGCATCAGCCGTACCTGCTCTGCACTCCGTCTCTCTATTTTCTCTTTCATTTCGCTCCGTTTCAGGCGTCGTCTGACTTCCTGTAAACCGCGGCGCAGCCGACTCTGTCGTGATATTGCAGGAAAAAAAAAAAAAGATTGATTGTAACGCTCGCTCTCTCACATCCTGTTTCAGGCCTCAACAGTCAAAGAACAGTAGACAAACAGCACAAAGACGACATTTCTCTTATCAAAAGAATAAAGGTTTCTCAGTTTATTTTTCTGATGACAATATTGCTGTTGATTATTGTTGTTGTTGTTCTCATTGGGTTATTTACCTCTCCACCTGGCATTATTATTATTCCATGGCCCTGTTAGCTGTTGCTTTTTATGTTGTGTTACATCACTTTGGATGATGTTGAATCCCCCCAAACCTCCATTCCCTCCTTTAAACCCCCTAAACCTTTTCCTGTCTTTAGTTTTTACAAATGTAATATAACTCAAATGTGTAATGTTAATTTTGATGCTGACAGAGAAATAACACCGGGGACTAGGAGGAGAAGGCAGCGGCGGAGGATTTTATTTAGTGGCAGAGGGAGGAGTGATTTTATCTCTTTTTGTCATGTATTGTAATTTTTATTTTATAATGTTACCTTTTTCTCTCTTTGCTTCTGTATATTGTTTTTCATTTTGTTGGGGGGGGGGGGGGGGGGGAGGGGTTGTATCATTTTAAAAGGAGAAAGAAAGATGTGTACTGTTTGGCTGTGTAAAGGTCTTCTCCCTCTTTCACTCCCTTCTTTGGCCTGTCTCCCCCGAGCCGTTACATAACACTCAGATGGAGAGATGAGAGTTAATACCATGATGTAACATTGGATTTCTCCACTTCTTTTGTTTCTTTTTTTTTTTTTTTTTTTTCAAACTTGTAATTAAGCTGTAATCAGGGTTAATTAAAACCGGTTGGAACCCAATATGAATATCACTGTGTTTGTTTGTGTGTGCTCTTCTTTCATATTAATAAGGACAGATAAGGCCGAGCAGACAGAGGAGTTTTATTTGTAAACAAAGAGATTGACCCGCTGACCTTTTGTCTCGTCAACAACAAGCCGACAGTCATACGAGGTCTTTTTGTGTTTATATACTTCAAAATTAACATTAATTAAAAGGAAATATCTTAAAGTGAAAGTTATTTAGTGAGCTTTGGAGGCGTTTGTCGGTAGATTTTGTTAACGTGTGACGGCGCTATTGTTTCCCCGTTTATGCTAAGCTAAGCTAACTGGCTGTGAATGTGTCAAATTCTCTATTTTTAAATGCAGGTCTGTACTGTACTCTCCCAAATGAATTTATTTTTTGCACATTTATTTTTTTTAATTGAAAGATATGTTATTTGCCCCTCAAGCGAAAACTTAAGGAAACTAACATGAAAACACATTTATAGAAAAAAAACAATGTGAAAACACTCAAATATAAATCAAAGAATACAATAAAAGATGTTCCAGTCCATTTATATTGTATAAACATATTTATATGAAACAGTTCCCTACTTTAAACTAAAACTTTATGACTTCTTATTACAACAACAGCGCGTCTTTCATCTCGCCCTTCGTGATCCCTGATGGTTGCGTGGATGAAATGAACACACACACACACACACACACACACACACACACACACACACACACACACACACACACGGCCTCCGAGAGGGCTCTGAGGTTTTGCGTTTAGCCGATAAAGAAAAGCACTTTGTCTGCAGTGCTGCTGCCCACTCACCCACATAACGCTCACATAAGGCTCACCCATTTACCTTTTAACGTGACGTCATAGCTCCCTCGTCTTAAGCGCACTTACAGGCACATGTATGTGAGAGGAGGAGGAGGAGGTGCTGGCCTTGAATTGCATGTCTAGATGTTTAAAGTCGTGTGGGCTTAAAGAAGAAAAATGCAATCCAAATCAAGAAACATCGCAAAAATCTTCATATTAATTTGTTCTAAAGTACATTTTTCAATAAAATCTAAAAACAATTAGTTTTTTGGCCAACCATTAACTTTCATAGATAAAACAATGTCTAAAGTAGATATGAAGATTAATGCTGAAACATATTTCGACCAGTAACTTTATCAACATTTATATGGGCATTAGTATTATATTAAGACAAACTTCACTAAATCTAAAACCACCCTTTAAAGCACTGTTTCCCAAAGTAAGAAAAATAGTTATTTATTTTCTGTGAAATAGTTTTACGTTTTAGCTCTTCGGGCCTTTAACAATTATTCATGTGAAACAATCCGATGGTTTAGAGGAGAAAACAAACCCCGCAGTTCAACTTGTCACAAGGCACACTCAACCTGTAAGTGGGCACAAGTGGACGCTGCTTCATTTTTAAAGGTCACCGGTGAAAAATGTATATATTACATTTGTATTTGTATAACTAAAGATTCACTGACACACAAGCTTCTGTGCTCCTAATATGTCAGTGTGTGAGGCATGACTCGCGTAACCTGGTTTTACCTCCTTCTTTGACCTGGGTGAGGGTCACTGTGTGTGTGTGTGTGTGTGTGTAGAGATTCCTGGCCCCCATCTGTTGACACATCAGTCATCCAGCTGCTCCATTCACATCAGTGGAGAGAGAGAGAGAGAGAGAGACCACAGGAACCACCGTGCTCTCTCACCTGTGCCACATCCCTCTCCCCATCGATTCCTCTGAGCGCCTGCTTTCGCGGAAACCAGCGCAGAGGCTCTGTGCTCCGTGCTCCACATACAACCGCAGCCTGTATGCGTTGTGCACACGCTGCACAGCAAGAGGCCTTTGTGAATGCACACACACACACACACACTCAATACAGTCATACACACGCGGGGCTGTTGCATCCTCTGCGAGAGTTACGGTGCAGTGACATACGGGAGGGCACGCTAGTATAAGTTCACCACATCCTCCACCATACAGAGAAAAGCTGCACCGCACAGGAGCGATGATGCACTTTTCACAGCGACGGCAGCTTTGTCACAGCGAGCACAGACGAGTGTGTGTGTGTGTGTGTGTGTGCGTGTGTGTGTGTGTGCGCACATTGATGTGGTTTGTTTGACGAGCTGGTACTTGTATTTCCTTTTTCTCCTTCCTTTCCGCCAATCTTTGTGTTTGACAAATAAATATGATTATCTAAAATATGTTTCCCTGACATAGGTGACTGAAACAGTGCCTGATCTGATGGCTAAAGGGCAAATACGACTTCATGAAATAGGCCTTGCTTTGCACTTTGTACGCCATCAAAGAAACAATGGTTCACCTTTAGTCCTGTGTTTAGTCATTTCACATTGACTGTCTCCCCCTGTTGTTGGAACACAGCACTGCATACTGCACAGCTCGAAGATGATTTTGCACACTGAGTGATGTTTCTTGGTGCATCTTTTTTTCTCAGATGACAACATACAGTAGTAATTAAAAGCTTATTTTGTCGGATTATTTGGCTCTTTGCTGCTCAGTTTACTTATCGCTTAATGAATAATAAGTCAGTGAGTAGTGCAACAACTTCATCCAACTCAAGCATAGTCATACAGTGAATAAGTGATCCATCTGAAACATCGAGCGTATCCTTTTCATTCACCAGTGGTTCCCAAAGTGAAGTGTGGTGCCTAAGGATGGGCTAAGAATGAAATACAAAAAAACTAAAGCGGTGTCCTGGTTTGGAAAAGCTTACTAACCACTCCTTATGCATCTCGTCTCTAATGCAGACAGGAATCTGTGTGTCCAAGGACGCCTGTCCATGAGGGGCCCGCCTTCAGCTCCGGGACATGACGAGTACCCTGAGGAACAGCTGAGTGGTGTAAAGTTACTGTGAACAAGAATGCAGCGAGTACAAGGGCCCACTGTTCTCCGTACTGCAGCTTGTGTGGATGCCGGCCTCCTGTGCCACCTCTCTAACGATGCTATGATGTCCTCTCTTGGCTTATTCTTGCCATTTAGATGTGACACGGAGCCAATATCATCACTTCTCAGGAGCTATTCAAGCTTCAGAATAGGTCTGCAAAAGAGGGACTTTAATACATTTCTGTCTACATGTCTTTTGTGGTGGCATCCCTTCAGTCAAAATCCTTGGAGGTTTTTATCACCAGGTTGGTCTCCTCTAAATCCGTAACCTCGTGTGTGCAGCATTTACCAGACATTTTTAGACGTCATGACTCCTCGCTGCCTCCCCCCTGTAAGCCGCAGGAGCAGACTTGTCCTCTGTTGACACACGATACACAAAGAGCCCCTCCATTCTTTCAGTAACCCGCTCTGTAACTAAAAGCCGAAGGTGAAGAGTGGAGGAAAAAAACCTGAAAGTGCAAATCTTTTCAAAGACTCTTGGCCTCTTTTGTAAAACTGCTTTTGTAGTTCGCCTCAGCCCCAGGTAGGAAGTTTGATGGCTGAAACACAAATGTTACTAAAAACTTAACGTAAACTTTGATAGAAGCCTAAATGTGTGCAAATAAGATGATCAAATCAGAAAGTTTTAAATATCAAAATGTTATATAATCAAAGTGAGACTGCACTTCAGTACAGCAGCACTTGGAGTTAAATGCTGATGTCAGCATGCTAACGTGCACATTGCATTACCATTAATAAAGTATCTATCCATCCATCCATCCATCCATCCATCCATTTACCATGCAAAACAGCCATGCTGCTTGTGAAGACACACAACTTTTAGATTTTAATAATCCAGAAGTTAGGTGTCTTTGCCATCTCTGATGACTCCGTTCCTTTTGGTAACAAGAGTCCATAGCTGCAGGGACTCCTAAAGTCCGGCTTTCAGATGAAGCTGGGTGGATAACTTCACGGTCGTGCAGCTGAAACGCACACTGAGTTTTATTGTTGGTTTTGATCGTCTTATTCGAGCGAACCATCTCCATGACTGCAGGAGCTTTTGTTTTGAGGAACCTTTTCCGTCTTCCAGTTTTCTATTCGCATCACTCCGTCCGGGGGTTTGATGGGTCATGCATGGTCTGACCCCGAGGGTGAGTGTGGTCATGATGAGGGTCAGAGGTCAGAGGTTATGCTACTGCCAGCGTCTGCTTTAAGAGACCCTGAGGTGAGAGACATTCCTGACGTGGGTCCGCCTTTTGTGTGGAGTTCGGGTTGGTTTACGGAAAGTGGGAAGAAAAAGATAAGACCACTGCTGAGCTCCAGACCAGTTAATTCACAATAACTTACTGTTTTGTGCAGAGTAAGTAAAGTTTATTTTATGTCAAATTATCGCTGTGGCCACTCCATCCAGCTCAGGTTATATCACGCTCTTCCTTTCTCTTGTTGTCTAACCTCACAGTGTTTCTCTCCTCTCTCTCTCTCTCTGTTGTGCTCGGCTGCTGTCTGTACCTGAGGCCGGTCTGACAGCAGAGCCCAGCAGGAGAAGGGGGTCTCTGGTGTTTGACTGACAGGCCGGTGATGAGCGCACAGAGAGAGGGTGAAGGGTGAAGGTCAGAGGTCATGCTCCCATGGAGAGGGGGAGAGCAGAGCGGGAGGGCGGTGGGGTACGGGGACAGAGAGGGGGACTCGCTAACGAGGTGGGGTGGTTGTTGGGGTTGCATGCAAGGAAAAGACAAGTAAAAAAGTGCATTGAAAAAATGATATGAGACTTTATTGATCCTCGTAGTGGGGCACTGAATATATAGTTATAGAATAGAATAGAACGTATTTTAACTAAATATATATATGAGTCTTACAAATAAAAATTGAGAAAAATGTAATTATAAGTTTACATAATTGCAGCCAGACTTCCAAACAAGATGTGTTCCTATTCACAATACCACACAGGGCAACCCACATCTGGGTTTATGAAACATCTGGGTGTGTAGATGTGCCATACGCTTTATTGTAAATAAATTCAAATTTCTAATGATGACGCTCAATGAAAAGTTACGGGGACACCAAAGTTATTATGAATCATCCCGAGAGGGACATGAACAGTCTGACTGCAACCCATTCGTATTTCACCCGAAACTTGATTATCTGGACATTAAGCTGTCCACTGATAAAGGTGAAAGTGCATTTATACAGTGTAATGGTGGTGTGCCTTGTTATGTATCTTGATTATCACTTTTATATTCTGTAGTGTAGCGCCTGCAGAATAGCAGCAGCAGTCCTGGCTGCAGATAGTTGAACTCTGGACTGCTGTCTGGAAAGTGCATCCAGTTTAAACAGTTCATGTGTTTTCAAAGGGTTTCCCAGCCATTTTCTATTCTTCCTGCCTTCATATAAAATAGTCCTCCAAAGGGCCGCCAACAAAAAGCAATCTACCACCCACCGCTCAGGCACAGGACCTTCAGCTTGTTGTTGGGGTGACCCTGTACCTACAGGTGGTAGGAAGGCTTCTGCTCCATCCTGGATCTTTACACCTTTTTTACTCGACACAGACTAATAACACGAGCCGGGCCGACGTACTGTCTGATATTAGTTTATCACAGATAGACTGGTATCAGCATAATGTCTGACAACAAATGCAGAAGATTTGTTTGAGGTTTCAATTACATAGTTTGTCCACCAGAGAGCACTGACAAGTCTATTTTTAAACTGTAGAATGCACGACTCTTTTAACCAATTTATAATTGATGTTATATGAACGTTCAAATATACTTTGGATACACAGTATGAGTGTCACTGCTTGTGACACTTTAAAGACAAGCAAAGTCTACTCATGGCTCAAAATCATGAAAGGTGATGTTCACTATTCTTATTGTTTAGTTGATTTAATTCCTGATTTTAATGCCTAAAAAGAAGGAAATATATCAACAAGTTAGTTATATATGAACAAGTTACTTTAATCACTTGTTTATATATTGTCTTATTTCCCAGCATCCCAGTTTGAGTAAAGCACAGTACCTCTGAGACATTTAACTTTTTTGTGGACAGATTGTTCCCTATTGAAAAGTAAGTTGCAGTGCTGAACAATTACAACTAGATGTCGCTATACATCAACATTTAATCAACACCCGTCCTCTGTCCTTCCTCCCTCTCTCTCTCTCTCTCTCTCTCTCTCTCGACACACACACGTGCGCAAACACAAGCAGACACACGTAAGTAGTAAACTCTTTTAAAATTATACAGCCCCTTCGGCCAATCACAACTTTGTTCTGTTTTTAAGTCTATCTCTGCTCTCCTCTCCCTTGAGTGAGAGATCAGCACGCATGCATCAGGTCTCACCGACAGAGGGCGCTGCTCCTGTGAGATCCCGCATTGCTGTCTGTCTCAGCATGAGTCTGGTTTGCTACAACACACAGAGCAGGGGGGTTATGTCATCTTTACTATTATGACACTACATCTTGAGTGAGATACTGTGCTTTCTCTTCCTCTCTGCAGAGGTTAAAGCTCACTGCACAGATCCCATGTATCAAAGTTATTACACGTGCAGGATTGCCCGTCTCACGCACCTGCCATCATCTCAAACATGCGCACCTTTCTCTTTTCCAGCCACAGTTCCCAAAGCACACCGGTTCGTCTCCAACACCCCCTGCAAGTTACAAACACGGGGTTAGCCGAGTTTACGCGCAGACCACGCCCTCTCGGTCCAGCTGGTGGCAACACTCATGATGACATCATCGCTGCGCGCAGCCATTGGTCCCGAGACGTCGCACGCCTGCCCAATCGCCTGCCGGTGAAGTGACGTCAGCCCGGACCGGTCCCCGTTCACTTTCACTGGAGTGGGCGGGGCGGAGAGATTGCCAACGTCAGAGCCAGCGGGATGCTGCGCCGTGATTGGCTGAACGCGGTGAAAGTCAGCGTCTTGTTGCTGAGAGAAAAGTGAGAGAGAGAGAGAGAGAGAGAGAGAGAGAGGGAGAGGGAGGGAGAGAGGAAGAGAGCGAGTTTGCAAAGGGGCACCGATGCGTCGGCTGTGTCTGCAGCACTGAAGTGTTGTCTCCTTATTAAGAAACTTTTAAATCACGCACTCGTGCGTATTCTTCATCTTCCTCAATAATAATTTAAGAACTATTGAAATGCACTTGATGCAACAGTTCGCATGCTTGGGCCACAGAGTACAAACCGCCGCATTGTGGTGCTTTAACCCTGCTGCACCAACGTCTGTAGGGAGCAGCAGAAAGATTGATGCATTATCACCGTCTGCTCAGGGATGGCACTAGTGCTGTCAATTATGGTAAACATACTTCTTTTCAGGAGCGGAGGGGGCATTTGTGCCTTTCTATTGGCCCTCGGTAATTTGCTCCCTCCTCTCGACCCTCCCTCGCGCTGTTCCTATGGTTCCCAGAGCTCTTATTGGATACTGTAAAGTTTGGGACAGGACACCGGTCTGGCTAAGCATCCTCCGTCGCCATTGGCTGGATCCCCCCGTCTGTCAACTGGACTTTGACAGAGAGCCACGCCCCCTGGTCTGTAGGCCCGGCGCTGATTGGCTACTGTAACTGTCAGCGACCTCTCATTGGTCGGCTTGCCCAGCTGTTGGTGGTTCATTCACCATTTTGTGACTGTAGTGGAAAAGAAGACCGATAGTTTTTTGTTTTTTTTACAGCCTTGTTTGAGTTTCTGCGGGGGTAAGGACATGTTTTGCGGAGGAAAAGTAAAGTGCGAGTCCGGACCGCGCAGTCGTCAGAGCCGACAGCCAAGAAGGGACGTTACCGACAGTTGTGCCCGCCTCCTCATCGGCACAATAACACCGTAAATCGTTCTGCTGCGAGGAGGAAACGCTCTGTTTGGGTGAGTTGAAACTAAAGTTAGCAGAAGGTAGCGAAGCTCAACTGACACGAATATTACATTCTCAGGAGCAGCGAGGAAACACCGTCCGAAGAAATAGTGAGACACCGAGGAAGAGCCGAGAGAGAGCGAGAGAGGAGGGGGGTGTGCAGGGGAGTGTAACAGCCTAAAAACTTTTCTCTAATGTTTTTTCCGCAGTCCCACACGGACGGACCGGGGAAAAACATGTCAGCCTTCCTCCGGTGTCATTACTACATTGTGGTACATGTTGAGGACTTTTCCTTGACCGTCGCGTAGTCAAAAAGCGACCGACCTATTTTGCAGCATTGCAGCCCAAAATGTTTACCAACAGCATCGCAAGAGAATTTATAAAAAAAAACCGGAACGGACATATATACATAAATATAAACACGACAGCGTGTAATATCCCGTCTCCTTGAGGTCTGGCTGACGGTGTCATTATGTTGCGTACTACGACTACTACAACCACCACCACCACCACTACTACTAACGTTACTGAGCTGCTTACTAGAGCCAAACACCAACAAAGATTCATGCTTTTTAAGTTTTTTTTTAAAATGCACATAGTGTCACCTTACAGGCTCCAGTAAGGAAGCTTCAGCGGAGTGGTTGCGTGTACACACTACTAGGCGTTGTAGTGTGAGATCCGTCTGCATGCATATGAGGAAAAATAATTAAGCTCTTTGTAGTTGGGAGAATAAAAATGTCACTTGAAACGGGTTGTTTGTGTTTGTCGTGCAGCGGAGCAGACCGGCTGACTACCTCGAGTCATAATACTCCTTTGACATTGTGTAAGCGCCGCTCGTAGTACTCGCAGAGATCAGCGTAAAGAAGAAGCTGGAGGTTTTGTCTTTTCTCGGCTTTTTCCCCCCCTCGTCAACGCTCCACTTTCCTGCAATGCATGCACCCTTTGACATCTGTGACTGGGCAGTTCTTCACAGTTTTTGTCATATTTTGTCTTTGGGTGTATTTTACAGTCTCAGGAATTAGATGACATTTAGACTTTAAAGTGTCCTCGGTCTGTCCTGCATATTTTTTACAAACGTGGCATGCATTCCTCGTACCTCCATTTAGGCAGAAGACACATCTTTCATGTGCGTATATAAGCATCTGTGCACATTGTGGAGCAGTTGGTCATTGATGTGGCAACACAGTCACCTCTGATCTATGCTTGTATGGCCTCTTGATCAATTTGGGCTCAGAATGCACACATTCCAGGGCTCAATGTTCTCTCTTTTATTTATGTGATTCAGTGTCACATATTTGCCAGCCGCTAAACAGCATGTCAGTATTCATACTACGTCACAATGGATGTTCTCCATAACAAGCGCAGTCACACACACTGGCATGCTCACACACTTCCCAGCTCGGCCTCTTGCTACACCTCAAATACCTGAACGAAATGTTTTCTTTCACTCGTCTCATGTTGCATGAATGATCACATCCCACTCACTCGTGAGTGCATAAACAAGTGCGTGTAACTGAGAGCATGTTCTTCATTTTTTATTTTTTATTTATTTATTTATTTTTTGCTGTTTCATGTGTGAGTGTGTTCCCCGGTGACCCAGTTAAGGGCAAAGCCGCCCTGCCATGCAGGAGTGTACAAGGGCCACGCTAGGCTTACATACGGTCTTCTTCTGTTGTACCGTGGCACATAC
>NW_022280043.1:6327938-6331087 GCF_004355925.1 Anarrhichthys ocellatus
ACATACGGTCTTCTTCTGTTGTACCGTGGCACATACTGTCTTCTTCTTTGTTGTACCGTGGCACATACGGTCTTCTTCTTTGTTGTACCGTGGCACATACGGTCTTCTTCTTTGTTGTACCGTGGCACATACGGTCTTCTTCTTTGTTGTACCGTGGCACATACTGTCTTCTTCTGTTGTACCGTGGCACATACGGTCTTCTTCTCTGTTGTACCGTGGCACATACGGTCTTCTTCTCTGTTGTACCGTGGCACATACGGTCTTCTTCTCTGTTGTACCGTGACACATACGGTCTTCTTCTCTGTTGTACCGTGACACATACTGTCTTCTTCTCTGTTGTACCGTGACACATACTGTCTTCTTCTCTGTTGTACCGTGACACATACTGTCTTCTTCTCTGTTGTACCGTGACACATACTGTCTTCTTCTGTTGTACCGTGGCACATACGGTCTTCTTCTGTTGTACCGTGGCACATACGGTCTTCTTCTTTGTTGTACCGTGACACATACTGTCTTCTTCTCTGTTGTACTGTGGCATATACTGTCTTCTTCTGTTGTACCGTGGCACATACTGTCTTCTTCTGTTGTACCGTGGCACATACTCTCCCTGCTCCATCCCTGTCCCCGTCACTGCAGCCCTGCGCCCATACAGACACCCATAAAATGCTTTTTAGGAGAGGGATGAGCTGCAGTGTGCCTGGTAACTACGTACACACTCACGCTGACATATAGTGCAAAATGCAGCGTTGAACAAGGTATATGCAACCTGAAGACAGCCGCATGCAGTCATGCCCCCACGTCTCACACACACACACACACACACACACACACACACACATCCTGTGCCATGTATAGGCTAACAAATGACCGGATAAATTGGCATCAAGGTTGAGGTTTATTAAAGTTGTATAGACCAGTAATAACTTCTTCTTATAGTGTTGACATTGAGATGAGATTTCCTGGCGTGCACGCTCCCTTGTGCGACCTGCTAAAAAATCTCCAGCATGGTGCTCTTTGCTTGAACATCTATATTTTGAATATCAGAATTTGATATCATAAAAGTTATTTTTTATGTTTCTTATTAAAGAAAAGCGAAACGTATAGCAGCCAGAGTGTGAACTCCTGCATGTCGTGTGTGTGTGTGTGTGTGTGTGTGTCTGTCTTTGTGTCTGTCTTTGTGTCTGTGTGTGTGTGTACACGGGTGTCTATACGGCACAATGAATGTGTGAGTGTGAGACAATATATAGGTCCAAGAGAGATTTTAACAGTGTATGCATGACTGCACTGTAAATTCCAGGGAGAGCGTTTAGTGTGTGTAAAGTTTGATGTTGCTATGCTGTGTAGGGGGGGTTGCATTGTGTCCTTGTGTGTGTGTGTGTGTGTGTGTGTGTGTGTTGGGTGAAACAGCATCTTTTTGCTGTTGAAGGAGGAGTCCGGTCCAACGCCACAGAGGCGATAGCTGTCGTTTATCCGTCTATTCGGGATTTACAGTCGCTTTAGACCAGAGCAGCACATATCTCACTCTCAACCCGCTCTAATACTGGAAGGTGCAGACGTCTTGAATCACCTAAATTATGACTGAGTTCCACTCTGCTTCGTCTGGATGCATCCCACAGCACAATCAGGATTCTCCAACAAATTCCTTTATATTTTTCAGTCCTAATAACTAATGCACGAAAAACCCAAGAGGAGCGATTCAGACGTGCTCCTGGACTCTGGGGTTGACCTTTGATAGGGAAGAATTAGGACTATATGTGAAACATTAAAATCCTATACCATTTATTACAAGGCAGCATTGGAATTACAGAAGCCTCCTGCATGAATTCACATACTTATCCCTGTAATTTAATTACAACATGTTACAATATGATATATTGTCTTGAATTTCAGATTAAACTCTGTGGATGAGCTCATTGCTCGTCCACACATTAAGGATGGATTCACAAATGGGTGCACACGTTTGAAGAGTTTAAGCGTTTCCATCAACTTAAATGGAACTACTGCTTGCACACTCGGGTGATGAATAGTTTTAGTTCGGTGACAAATGTCGTAAAAGTCATCGATGGCTAATTCTGAAACTCCGGTTATCTACACGGTGAGCACATACTCTGTCGTGTACTTTCAGAGTTACAGAATGTGAATATACACAAAGGCTGCTGCTCGCTTATCAGCCAAATCCTACAGCGTTTTTCCGAAGGCCATGAGCATGAACAAACACATTTTTCTGAGCTAAGATCAGATCCTCCAGAGAAATCCAGTGAGCCAGACAGTCAGTGAAGTGGCCCTGACTCCTTCCTGTCTTTACAGAGTGTGGGACCAACACGCCCAGTCCAGGCCTCAGCGTCTACTCTGGTGAAGCAGCACTGGTGCTGGTAGATGGTAGACTTTCCTGCAGTCCGGATTGTCTTTCTTCTGTCCCCATGCTTTGTCTGAGATTTATACATTTAATTTAGAAAAATAGACTCTTAACTCGAAAGGGAGTGATGAACTGTGAAGTTTCCCTTCATGATCTCTTGATTTAGTTTGTGTTAGTATACAAGTATGGTCAGCTAATTGGCATTAGGGTTTGTTTAAAAAGATATTTTCTTATAGGCACTAATATCAAAAGTAAGGCCGATATTTTGGGTTCATAGGATGCATTCATTATGTGGGTCATTAGACAGGGAAGCTTCATATTTACCTCATATCTGTTTAATTAATTTTCATACATTTAAATGAGAAGCGTTGGAGTAACTGGTGCTCATCTTCTTCAGTTCTTCAGACTCTAGGGAAGAGTTGTGTCGTTGGTAAAAGAATAAACATTTTAACAGAGCAGTGTTTTTCACCAAGCATCACAGTTTCAGTACAGTGGGTTAACTCCAGATGTTAAGCTTCCCACGCGGTGCTGTCGCAATGAAATACGAAACATCAGTACCGCTTTTAAGATTAGTATCTGCAGAAAAATACCAGGGTGATGATCAATGCCTGTTTCTCCAGTAAACACTGAACGTGGGGGCAGACGTGGTTGTTTATTTGTCACTCAGGACCAGGAAGAGATGCTTTTCTGTACTGCAGGAGTTGGAAGTGGTGGTGGTGTTACTGATCTATAGTGTGTGTTGTTTGTAACAGCAAACAAACAGTTAACAACAAGGTCACCTTATGTGTGTGTG
>NW_022280043.1:6331097-6334921 GCF_004355925.1 Anarrhichthys ocellatus
GAGAGAGAGAGAGAGATAGAGCCAATGACGAAAGACGACTGAGACATTGAGAGTGAGTGAGAGAGGGCCAGCGAGTGCTAGAATGACTGTGGAAATTCCCAATGACTACACAAGAACGGCCTATTTGAACAAACAGCCAAACAGCCGCATACTCCCACCTCTCTCTCTCTCTCTCTTTCTCTTTCTCTCATTCACGTTGTAGGGTGACCTCACCCAGGCCACTACCAGCCCTTTTCCTCCCGATGGAAGTCAAAATAAATGGTGTGTTGTTGATGCGATCCGACATCGAACACGGAGAATCCAGTCTATAATGCACAGCGTGAGAAAGCTACCCTGTCGCATGTCGAAGTAGCTGGAGGGAGTACAGTGGGGAGGTGTGTGTGTGTGTGAGACCGAGAGAAAATCAGTTTTGTCTCTGCCTGCATTTTAAATTAAATAAGTGTAGGCCTCATTAACGACAGATAGTTGGATTCAGGAGTAAGAGACAAATGAAGTGAGTGACCTTGGATGTTTGTTTACATTTCTTTCTTTTGGCTCGAATTTTACTTTTTTTTTTTTTTTTTTTTTTTTTTTTAACTGAACTCTATTTTAAGAGAGTACACTAACCCACTAAGTGATTTCATGATCACACAAGGTTAACCAGATCTCGGACATACTTGGCCAGAATAATCTGGGAAATTAAGATTTTTATTATTTCAAGTATCACACGCAGACACGCTTGCATGCACACTTTAGTGGATCAGGAAGAAATGGAGGGTAAACGAGAGCCAATGTGATAGCCAGTGCAGTGTAGCACACTTCCAGGTATGACGTCACTTTTATTCTCAGCAATTTTTGATTATGAAGATAATAAATGACCCCCTGTCTTCTGTGTCTCCCTCTTCCTTTCCAGCTTGCAATACAGAGGACAGAAGGACGGGAGACAAGGAAAACAGAGAAAGACGGGAAAAAAGGAGTGCCTTAGAAGTGAAACCCCACAAAATCTGCACTTTGTGAACAGCGAAGACGAGATGAGACCATTAAAGAAACACAGAGGGCGCACTCCCCCGTTAACCAGAGGTAGAGGGGGGAGAAGGAGAGGGGGCTCTCAGCCCCTTCAAGAGAAAGACCCCAAAAGAGTCAAGAGGGAAACGCTCGTCAGAACCACACAGCAGACACCCAGCACTCCCACAAGCAAGCAGATCTCGCACACGGCCGTCAGCTCCAACGAAGAGCCGATCACGAGCAGCAATACCCCCGCGAGGGAGGAGTCCACTGAGCCGCGGAAACCTGTGGAGTCAGTCGAGAGGGAAGACAAAGAGGCAGAAGAAAAGACAGAAAAGGGAAAGACAGTGGGCACGAATGGAAATAAGGCAGTGTCCACTGATATTGTAGCATTTCCTACCTCGACCCCAACGCCACTCTCCACAGCCACGCCCCCTTCGACCACCAATCATAGCCCCAGTTTAGGCTCCGTCTCTAGCAGGAAAACAGCCACATTTAAGGCTCGTGTACCCAAGAAAAAATACACATATGAGCACTTTGCAAACAATGCAAGTAGCCTGACTACCATTACTACCTCCAGCCCTGCACTCATACACAACAGTTACTGCAATATTCACAGCAGAATCAGCGATAGTTTGAATACACCCAATAATAATTTCAAGAGTAGTAACAATATTAGTAAAAGCACTAACAACAGCATTCATTTTAGTACAAATAGTAGTACTAAAAGTAACACTACTAGTGGTATTAACAACATGGCTAACCGTAGTGACGGTAGCCATAATACTCTTATCAACAGCAGTAATAGCAGAAGTAATAATTGCTCAGGTAATCAGCCATCAGTGCTAATTGTGGATAGCAAAGCTCCAGAAGCAAACCACTTTGTTTCCACAGAGGATAAAAACCTCAGGACGGCAGAATCCCAGGAAAGAGATTCCCAAGCCGGGGAGAACGAGTCCGAGGGAGCCCCGAACTCAGTGCGCTCTTCCTCCACTGACACAGCGAGTGAGCACTCGGCTGACCTGGATGGGATGGAAGCAACAGGAGCGAGCCTTCATCAAAAGAACTCCCGCTACCCAGCTCCTCTCCATAACTCGCACCAGAAAGAGGCCCCGCTTTCAGAGGGACTCGCTGAAGCTCTGGCCAAAGGCATGAAAAACCAGAGAGTTCTCGCTCGCCAGATGAAGAGGACCATGGAGAGAGGGGTTGGGGTTAAGGAGGTTGACTCCTGTCTTTTATCACCTGTGTTCAGACCGGGGTTGGTGCGTAGGGTGAGTAGAGGCACTGTCGAAGTCCAGCTCCAAGGAGAGGAGACCCTTGTTAAATACCCTTTCCATGGTGGCACCGCGATGACGTCGTCATCCGCGGCCAAGAGCACTGTGGAGTTCATTTTGGACGCCCCCCCGCCTGGCATGGCACCCGTGGCTGTCAGGACCCAAGTGTGCGTGCCCTTCGGTGGAGAGGAGGGGGGTCCCCTGCTGTACAGAGAGGGCGTCGTCACTCAGGTGGACCCCCACCCCGGGGTGTCTTTTCCTTACCAGGTGCTCCTGAGTGAAGACAGAGAGACGCTGGACAATGCAGATGTGGGCGAAGAGAAAGAGAAGAGGAGAGCCAATGCCAATTCTCAGGCCGTGTGGGTGTCCCGGCAAAGTCTTAGGCTGCTCACCCCTCCCTGGGAGGTCCCGCATTGGGATGGTGGGAGAGCCCAGGAAAGAGAGCGTGAGAGGGAGAGGGAAGAGAGGGAGCGGAGGGAGGAGTTGGAGGTCGAGAGGGAAGTTTGCCAGTTGAGTATTGGGATGGGGGTGCTGGGAGGGGGAGCCAGGTTGGGCCATGGTTTTTCCCATGAAGGAGTTGCAGGAGGGCCCTACGGAAACGCACACCCACCATCCCGCTCCTCCACCGTGACTCCTGGTGTAGCTGGCAGCACAATTCATGACTGCGGAGAGAACTACTCTGCCAGAGAGAGACAGAACCAGCCGAACACTCCAGAGGAGGACGTTGAGGTGTCTCGTTTTAACATGGCGCTCACTGTCGGCCCCAAGACGAACGCTGGGACCTCTCAGCACAGAAACATCGTCTCCAAGTCCAGCTGCTACCCCCCCTCCTCACCCCACCTCTCTCTGGTGCAAGGCCTGGCACCCCCACATCTCTCCAGCCTAGCGAGTCCCCAGCCACCCCGTTCCCCTGCCTTACTGGGGTCTGAAATCAACAGCACCACTCCAAGCCTACCTCCATCAAAGTCCACTCCCACTCAGACCCCTACTCCCACTTCTGGTGGGGGGTCCTCCTCTACCTCCTCTCGCTCCAGGACTCCCCTGTCATTGGCTCAGCAGAAGTACAAGAAGGGCGATGTGGTGTGCACGCCTAATGGTATCCGTAAGAAGTTCAACGGTAAGCAGTGGAGGAGGCTATGCTCCAGGGAGGGCTGTATGAAGGAGTCTCAGCGTCGAGGATACTGCTCAAGACACTTGTCCATGAGGAGCAAAGAGATGGAGACGGGAGCGGGAGGAGGAGGAGGAGGAGGAGGAGGCAGCAGCTCAGGGACCGTCACCCCTGACCTGCGGGGGAGAGCGAGCAGTGAGTTTGAGTGGGACGACACATCGAGAGAGAGCAGTGAGACCAGCAGCAGAGGAGACTCCAGACCCCGCCTGGTCCTCCCCTCCCTCCTCCCCCATGACCTGTCGTCCCGCTTTGACTTTGACGAGTGCGAGGCCGCCACCATGCTCGTGTCCTTAGGGAGCTCCCGCTCTGGCACCCCCTCCTTTTCTCCCATCTCCACCCAGTCGCCCTTCTCCCCCGCCCCCTCTCCCTCACCTTCTCCGCTGTTCGGCTTCAGGCCC
>NW_022280043.1:6339921-6340003 GCF_004355925.1 Anarrhichthys ocellatus
TGTGTGTGTGTGTGTGTGTGTGTGTGTGTGTGTGTGTGTGTGTGTGTGTGTGTGTGTGTGTGTGTGTGTGTGTGTGTGTGTG
>NW_022280043.1:6340013-6342402 GCF_004355925.1 Anarrhichthys ocellatus
GTGTGTGTGTGTGTGTGTGTGTGTGTGTGTGTGTGTGTGTGTGTGTGCGTGCACGCTTGCCTGTTTGCGTGTGCATTTATGTTGAAGATCGTTGAGCGAGGAGCACATGTGGGAGTTGGAAAGGGTGTGTGAGCTTTTGCATATGGTCGTAGGAGAGTGTGAAGCGCAAGGGAAAGTAGGAAACACACTGTGTGTGTGTGTGTGTGTGTGTGTGTGCGTGCGATCACACGTGTGTTGTGTTTGTGACGTGCCACTTTGTGTAGGTGTTGGTGTCGTCTCAACAGCTTGTGAAATATGAGCAAATGGTAAACACTACATTTTCTTTTAAAAAGGTTAATTTTGTGTTTTTCAAATTATCTTAATTATTAATATATTATTATACAAATCTTGCCAATTGTTATTCCCTGAAATCATTAGGAATTGTTTCACAAAAACAAAAGTAATTACAGTAAAAACCCTCCGGAGGAATAGTGCTGACACTTCTTGATCTTGGATTATATTATCGTATTAAATACGTTTATATTTGTGTAATGGTAATGCATAGCAGATCGGTGTCAATGTTATCATATTTATGTCAAAAACTACCCACATTTGATGTTGGTCAGAATTATGTTCATGTGAGGGAGAAAGCAATGAAGCCCAGAGTGTTTTAAATGATCCTCCATGAGTTATCAATGATGGCACATTACACCTAGTCAGGGATAGCATACACCAGGCCTTTTAATGAAATGGAAGAATAAATCAAATAGGCAAACTAAATGTTCAGTACTATGTTCCTGTGGTCAGGCAGGAACTTTCATTTCATCAGGAGTGAATGAAATAAAAGGACAACATGTTAAGCAAACCAATACAGTTCTAATAGTTTAACAATCGTATAAAAAGTGTTGATTTAATGTGTAAGAAGGAAAATAGACCACACTACTTAAGACGAAGGGGGCAGTTTAATCAATGTCAAACAATTCTTAGATAGTCAGTGAGTTCCTCCTCTCTTGTCTGTGTTACATACGTTGTAATCCTGCACACACACACATTTATATTCTGTGTTTTTGTTATTGACACTAAATTTAGGCATCAATCCCCCTCGGCTCAGTTGAGCTCCTTATCTAACACTGTCACACACTTTTAAGACAAAGCTGCGGACGTTGTCTCTCTCTGTGTGTGTGTGTCTGTGTGTGCTTTCCAAACTACAACGTGTTAATTAGTCAGTAAATCAAACGTAACTGTAACTTCCTGTAAAATCTAAACTGTTCAGGGATCAGTGGCAAGGTGAAGGATGAGGCCGGTTCTTTTTTTTAATGGGGTGTGTGTGTGTGTGTGTGTGTGTGTGTGTGTGAGACAGAGTCACCGAGCGTCAATCATTGAGAACCGGATATGATGTGTGAGCGCCCAAATGTCTGTTGCCATGGCAACAAAGCAAACATCACACCGATGTAGGCGGTACAAATTAACACAGAATATTCGCAATTAGAGAATAGCAGCTGTGTGTGTGCGTGTGTGTGTGCGTGTGTGTGTGTGGGGGGGGGGGAACCTCATGTGTGTACACACCAATATTTGCAATATTTGGTTATTATTGGCTCCTCTTTAATCCATCTTTGGGTGTTTTAGTCAACATGATGATAATCGGAGGGTTTCCTGTAAATTATTTAAGCAGTGAGTGAAGTGTTTTCAGGTCGAATATATTTTATTATTTAGCCACTTCTACTCCTGTTTTGTGTTATTTTTGAAAATTAACAACCCTTATTATAGGATTTTATTTAGAAAATATTTTGCTTTTGTAACATTGTTGAACGTCAACTTCCTTCAAAAGTGTGCACGGTGTCCTTTTTATAGAGAGCACCGAGATGACTCTGTTGCTGTAAAGGTCTCACATGAGTCTTTTTTTTTTTTTTTTTGTTCTCTTGTCTCCAAATTCGGGTTTCAACAGAAACACCGGATTTCTCAGTTTGACCACGTAGTGAAACCGCTCGGCCTCTCGGCCTCTCGCACACTGTGCTGCATGATTGTGTCTGTGAGCATAATTATCATCAGCGTCATTGTTTCTTAAGCAGAGCATCTTTTATTGGGCGCTTTCAGCATCTTCAATGAGTGTCGTATGAGATGCGTTTAAATATTAAATAACACTGAGTAAACAGGTCACACTCCCTTCAGTACAAATACACTTTTTTTTGTTATTTCACACTCAGATTTGTATTATTTTCTCTGCCCTCTTGCTTTCCTTTCCTTCTCATTTTTCTAAATTTTTATTTCTACAAATTTATGACACATTTCTTTTAACCCTTCGCTCCATCGCATTGCAGTGTTTTTTTTCGCTTCCCCTCCTCTCGACTTGGCTCTCTTCATCCTGGTCTACCCGGATACGGATACCCGGGAATAACATCCCCCCCCCCCC
>NW_022280043.1:6342502-6380000 GCF_004355925.1 Anarrhichthys ocellatus
CCCCCCCCCCCCCCCCCCCCCGCCCCTTGCTTTACGTAACGCTTAAAGCCCCGCATATCCTCCCTGGCCATGGCAACAACCACATCTGGATCACACAGCACATCCAGACTGGCACCAAAAGCACATGTGAAGCCCCTCAACACTTACCACAAAAAGTAATGTGCAACGATAATCCTGTTTTCCTATTGGGCGAAGCGTACTTTGGGGAGATTCTCAAAATGCACTGGTGCAGTGGGGCTCCTTAGTCGGACACTTTCACTACATGCATGTTGAAGTTGGACCAAAAATTCAGATTTGAATCTTCAGGATCTCAGTTGAAACCCACATTCACTGTTCTCAGGAGCTCACAGGTTTCCTGTGTTCCTCACATTCACAAGTTTGGAATGAGAGGAGTTTTTATTTAGCACAGGAATGCCTTTTCTCTCCTTCATCCCACTCTCCTCCTCCTCCTCTCCTTTCATTGCATCTCTAGCTCCACAGTCTCTTTTTCACCGTTTTTTTTCTGCTGCTTGCCCGTCTATTGGTCATTTATCTGCAGGCCAGTACTGCCCCCAGATGGCCAAACACGAACATTACAAGTTCCTTCACAAAGTGGATGAAGGAATCTGGGTCTGCGAACACTGGTCACAAGTTTGCCTTTCGTGTATTTTTTTCCCCCAATGCTGATTATTCACCGTTGAGAAGAGAGAGTCAGTGACTCTTCAAGTGAAGCCACAGAGTGTGTGTGTGTGTGTGTGTGTGTGTGTGTGTGTGTGTGTGTGTGTGTTTCGTGGGTGACAACATCTATTCAGTTCCCAGTAATTTCCATTTTTCTTTTCAATACTCAGAGGTGCAGTCTGCCCTTTGCAACATTGAACGAAATAAAGAGTAGCTTTGTTGTTGTTTACTTTAACTGGAACTAGAAAACAAAGCTATGATCGCGTCCAGTGTCTAAAAGACATGTAAAAAATGACTGCTTGACTTTACTCTGACGCAATAGATGCTTATGGTCTAGTGGCAGACTGTGTTGACCACACGAGTGACACGGGGACCTGTATGCCCCAACACAGCTGTTGCCATGGTAACTGCAAAAGGGACTGGTGAATCGAGTTATAATTGGACGGAGAGAGAGAGAGAGACGCAGAGCACAGGGGCGGAAGATGAATTAAAGGGACGAGAGAGAGATGGGATGGGATGGGAGGGTGAGCGAAGGTGATGCTCCGCCTCCACAGTGTAGGTATAGGGAGGTGAGGTTACGTGGTGTTTGACAGATGTAATGGGGGGGGTAGAGAGAGAGAGAGAGAGAGAGACATGCATTCATATGCACATTAAAAGCATGATAGAGACAGCCAATGAAAGCCGCTGTACACCTACACAGATATTGCACTGCAGTAGGGAGAGAGATAGCTAAGCTCAGCTGAAGGGTAATTTCTCTCCTGTTTTGTTTCACACCTTCTCGCTCTCTCTTTTATCTCTTTTATATATATATATGACTAAGAACTAATATTCTGTGGTTTCCCACCATCATCTCATGTCTACCTCACCTCCTCTTTTGCAACTTTACATGCAACAGTTTTTCTTATCGTAAATCTTTTGTGCCCAAATGGCTGCTGAATGACGATCGAAATTACCTCTGAAGGGAGACAACGGTGACTTTTTTACGCAAGTGTATTTGCAGCATTGAGTTGTGAGTCTCTCTAGAACGTATCAGCGTATACAAACCAGGCCAAAGGGAAAGACTCTGCTCTGAATCATTGGTCAGACGAAGTTCATTATCGAGGGCTTGTATTGTTTACCCAGGGTTGTAACCACTGGCTGATGAGGGATTACTGTGGCTGCTCAAACTGTCCAACTCCCTCGGCTTTCTGCACTTTGTGTGGGCCGAGGTTGACTTGCTGAGAGCTCGGTGCGGTTGATAACCCTCTCTCTCTCTCTCTCTCTCTCTCTCTCTCTCCCCCCCCCCCCAAGTCTTAAAAGACGTACAGACAGTCACCCCATATTTTAACTTGACACAAGATGCTTTACTGACAATGGCCTTGCAGAATACAGCCGGAGGAGCTTAGGTACACTGCCAATGTACTAGATGTTTGAATACCGTTTTTCATTTCGGGAAATGAAACCCAGGACTGAGAGGGTTTACTTTTTTA
This sequence comes from Anarrhichthys ocellatus, assembly GCF_004355925.1. Lineage (NCBI taxonomy): Eukaryota > Metazoa > Chordata > Actinopteri > Perciformes > Anarhichadidae > Anarrhichthys > Anarrhichthys ocellatus. The sequence continues at coordinate 6,344,629 of NW_022280043.1, forward strand.
TTCCTGAGGACAGCTGCTGCCAGCGGCTCTCACTGCCTTATTGGTCAGTTACTGAGCTCCTGATGAGCCGACTGGCTTATTAAGCCCCTCCCAGTATTGTATTTGTCTTATGGATAGATGAGCTAAACTGAGCATGACTTCTTGACTCATAGAGTATGACGGGAAACCAAAGTCTTAGCTGTGTTATACCTCAAATCTATATCTTAAAATGCTTTGCCTTTGTCTCCCTTTGCCTCCCCCATCTCTGGCCCCCCATGCCCTTCTTCTCTTTAAGAGAAGTTATGTTTTCACAAGTTGTTTTCTCTCCACCCACCCACCCAACCTCCTCCATGCCTCCCTCCCTCACTGCCTCTCCTGCTGAAAATGACTCTGTCTATTTTTACCCTCTGGTCCTCTCCACCCTTTTTCCCTCTCTATCTGACCACCCCTACACTCCTGTTTTCAACTCTCTTCTCTCTCATTTTCTCCCTCTCTTCCTGTCCCCGTGAGTGTTGCATCAGAACATTGAACATTCTGTCTGGAGGAGGCACATTTGCACGATGGAGGGATGGAAAAGGGGCTTTTTATAGTGGAATGTTACATCACTTGCCTCTCAGCTGTTAGTTGCATTCCCAAAAGCAAAGTAAGAGTTGCCAGATAAAGGACGTATAATACCTCTCATAAGTGAATATTGCTGATTTATAATACAGGCAGCATTTGTGTTTGCATGGAAACACTTAAAACACACAAATAGCACGCCGAATGACTGTGCATACTCATAATAGGTTTATTGTACGTGGATGTGCATTGTCATCTTGACCCGAGAGCCCTCCGCCTCCCGTGCAGACTGCATAAAAAGACCGAAAGGAGCGGAAAGTAAACAGTAGAAAGCTCACTAGCGCCTTCTTTCATCGAGTGGTCTTTATGGGTATTACAGCTTTTGCCAAGAAATTGTAAGAGGGGCGGGATCTTGTCCAACTTCTGTTAAGCCATTGGTTGGCCTACATCTGAATGTCGCTTTTGGTTGGTGGTTTCACGCTTCAGTCAAGATTTACTACGACTCTTGCACCAATGACAGCGTGGGGGTGGGCTTACTGAAAAAAACATAAAAATACTTTTAGATTAATAACTTGAATGCCAGTTGGTGTTTCCATAAAAATATACTGGAACTATACGATGGTTTTTATTTTATTTTATTGTTAGTGTATATTTGAGTTAAGTCAGTTTATGTGGCAAGAAGAGCCGTTGGTCGTGAAATCGGGTATAATTTGCATATTACTGGCATTCCAGTGCACACTCTGACCAATCAGGGTCCGCGGCGCGGCGATGACAGGGGACTGCTTTGGCCAATAGCCGAGTGGAATAGGCCGAGAGAGGCGGGACAAGGCTGGGCGAGGTTGACAGGACGAGAAGGGGAGGGGACGACTACAGGGGGGGGGGGGGGGGGCAAAGCAGCCTAGTTTACAACAAGAGGAAGAGGGAGGGAAAGAGGAAGAAAGGGCGAGAGAACGAGACACAAATAAGGGAGTAATCACGGTCTAGGAGCTGGTGAGATGCTAAACAAGGACTTTTTAGGACCACAACAACACTCGTAACACCAAGTATTAAGTGAACTGGACGGCGTGCGCGCTCCGATGTCGTCCTCACGAAGTGGCTAGCTAACCTGCTGCAGACGGAGACGGATACCAGCAGCGGCTTTAACCTGATATTTCTGTGTCGCTTCATGCGAAGCATCCCCCGTCCGGTGTAGGTCCAATACTGGGGCTTCGTTCGCTGCCTTGAAGATGAGAACGAACCGCGATTTCTCCCCCTTTTCTCCTCGCCGATTGAAGCGAGGAGCCCGCACAGTGGTGGCTTTTATCCATCAGTTGCTAGCTAACGTCAAGTCCTATGTAGGATAGGAGCTGGTAGATTAAAGACTGCACAGGAACCAGCCAAGAGCTCAGAGTGGATATACAGTAGTGTTGATAGCTCTCTTGATAACCAGCTGATGGGTGATGGATGAATGCACCAGATTTACAGGCAACGACGTTTGCTAAATGCCGAGTAAACACGGATGAACTGAAGTTGGTCGCCATCCTTTTTATAGGCGATTTCGGATGTTGTGTAGGTGTTAACTGAGCTGTCAGGTTAAGACAGGTGCACAGTACAATTCTGCTAGCAGCTAATTGGAAAAAAACAAGTTAGTATTTGGTGAAATGCACTTGTCAAACAGTCGTTGCTGGATTATTTTGGGAAGCCAGTGCGCGTGAATACGCCTTTTGTAGTTGCGACATGAGAACAATTGCGTTTCTCTCGCCTCTGTTTGAACGGGGGGTGCACGACCAGGGGCGTTCCCGAGAGGTTGGTCCAATTTGGAGCGGCGCACACGAGGCTCTTGTTTCAAGAGGTCGCTAAATTGGTTTATTACATGAATCAACAAGTATTAAAAGTATGTGTGTGACTAAATAGCTCGTACTTGGACATTAGGCAGTTTCTTTCGACGCTCTTCCAAGTTAGGCGGATCACTTTAGCTTTGATCGCCCCATTTCGCTTGTTGCAGTTTTGCTTTAGCCTGATCGATTCCAACCCCTCTTACAGTGAGCTGGTTCACTAGGGGGCTTATTGTACTTCTTAATAGCTGACAAGCCCACCTGTCTTCCGCTGTATCGTAGCGCAGAGCAGAGTTTTACATGGCCCAGAAAGACTGCGTAGTTTCCTGGCGGATGTTTTAATCCAGGCCGTGGATGGGCTAGAGGCCTTGTTAACCCCTTCACGACCAAGCTGCTGGAGTAATGTAAACAAACAGGGAAGAGAGGGCATTGGGGGTAATTAGACCAAAGGGAGGAGGGACCTTGCTTTCGATCACAATTGTCGTTTCAGCGGGTCGTCAACACAACGGTTGCATTTCGTACAAATTTAACTTGAGATGTGTTTTGTATTGCAATCGTTTGTAGTACATTTTGTCCACTGATGTTTCCGGTATTAGATATGCGATCCGGAGAGATGGACTCCACTTGACAGACTTATTTCATTTGTACTCTCATTGGAACTAAAGGTTCCCTCTCCATGCCATATCTTGAAATCACTATGATTCAGTTATTATTGTGAATGATGACCGCAACCTGTGGGGATGAAACGGACACCATTGGGCACTTGTCATCTGTGAGCATCCCTGCAATATCAGCTCTAGATTTTTGGATTAAAGATGTTTCTTTAGCTGGATTTTTGTGTGTTTTGGTCGAGAGATTTTAAAGGGACATATTATTCTTTTTGGGAGAAACATCAAGGATTTCATTCAACCATGTACTCATCAGAGAATCCTCAGTATCTCCGCCAAGGATTGAGCATGTTTGGTTAGTCCATGTCATTACCTTTCTGTTTTTATGAGAATACAATGTTCTTTTTGCCAGATCTGTTCCATATAACAGCAATGTTTCAATATTGTTTAATTGTTGTTTAATGCAAGAAATGTGTTAATGAGGTACCGATCATATTTTAGAAAGCTTATAGGATGCAGCTTTTGTTACTTTAAAGTTTTTGGGAAAATCATCCTCATTAAAAGATTTTTTCAATAATGGAAATAAAGATATGATTTATACAGTCACTTCCTTATTTGTGGGGGTTCAGAGTGTACCAGCTTCTGTTCTTCCATCCAGCCTGTTATTGAGAACAGAGAGTCCTTCTGTAGATCTGTTGTTGGAGTGATTTAACCAGTTAAGTGGCCAGAGGTGGGCTACTGTGGCAGGGCTGATATTCTCTGCAGTTCTCAAAGTGCTGATATTTCTGTATTCTGCCGGGTAATTAATTGCATTCACCTAGTCTGACGCCAAAACAACATAAATTATTACAGTTTATGGTTTGACTTGGAAAAGCTTCTCCTGTGGGAGTGTTGCACTGAGGGCCTTGATTCCCCAAATAAGGAAATAGCATTTTGGTAATCCTGAATGATAATAATCAGATGGTTGTTGTCTGTAATAAACAACGCTGTTTTTCCTCTGCAGTGTGGACCAATGTAGAGCCCCGGTCAGTTCCAGTCTTCCCCTGGCATTCATTGGTCCCTTTCCTGGCACCCACTCAATCAGATGCCTCTTCTCAGCCAGGAGAGGGCCAGCACCCAGTCAACCACCCCCAAGCAGCCAGTCTGAAGACAGGTATTCAATACATTTAATGTTTGACGAAATGGTTCCAGAAAATGTATCATCACCAGTTTCATGTCGTTTTCCTTAGATTTGAATACTGTTTTGATTACCAGGTATGGTTTACTTTGCCCTAAACACATATGCGTCTCTTTGTTGTTCTTCCTCAGAGTGTCAGGGGGTGGCAGCGCTGTCACAGCAGCCTGCAGAGGCACCTCCCACTATAGAGAGAGCTCCTCCATGCCGGCCTCCCCCCTCTGCCGATGAGCTGCCTCCAGAGAAGGAGAAAGGAGATGCAGAGAGAGAGAGGCCTGACAGCGAGACGGAGAGTGATGTGGATGACCTGTATGTTTTGTTTTGTTTTTTACTAGGATTTTATGTACTAACCTTTGAGGTTACATTAACACATAAAGATACACACTGTACATACAACCCTATCATAAAAGGGGTTATTTATTTGTCCAAGTCAGACCTCATACTCATTTTCAGCGTGGTTCTGTGTACCCACACATACAGTATGGGAGTGTGATATTTTCTGTATCCTCACGCTAATTTGGGCAGAAGAGCTCACTGCCAGAACAAAGCAGATGGGAACAAAAGCATTCCATCTCTGGGCTCTATCACTATATGAAAGGCAGTGGCCAGGCTGTCAGCCATTGAAATGGATGCGCTATCTGCTAAATCTGCTGATGTATCTCATGAGAGATGAACTACTTGTGCTCTGTGTCTATATCTGATAGAGTTGCAGTTCTAAGATAAATAATACTGGTTACAAAGTAGAAAATGTCCCAGTTTTAAATATTAAATAGGGAAGGAGTAAGTAGTGCTTAGGCGTAAGCCTGCATGTGCATGTTGTCCTCAAGGCAAATATCTAATAAAGATAACAAACGGAGGGCTGTTTTGTCTCCTTTCAGCTTCCTCCCAAGTGTCGTACCAGAGCAGCCCCTCTCTACATCGCCAGTAAAGAGACGCACTCAGTCCCTCAGTGCGCTGCCCAAAGATGGAGATAAGAGCAGCCCTGGAAAGGTAGTCTTTTCACCGCTCCCATCATCATCAACGTCATAATTCTAATTGCTCCATTTTCTAATCTTTGTCGCTTAATCTTTCAGAGGGAGAAGGACCACATCCGGCGTCCAATGAATGCATTCATGATTTTCAGTAAGCGCCATCGAGCATTGGTGCACCAACGGCACCCGAACCAGGACAACAGGACAGTCAGCAAGATCCTTGGGGAGTGGTGGTACGCTCTCGGACCAAAGGAGAAACAAAAGTACCACGATTTGGCCTTCCAGGTACGCACCGATGCATTTGCAGACCAAAAAAACCCACAAAAATTTAAGAAGTTTGATGTACAGCTTAATGATTCTTGATACATGACGATGAACTATCGTCAGGGTTCACATGGGCATTAAAAACCTGGCTGTAGGAGCCAAAACAGACACGCTAAATTCCTTATTATTACAATAAAGTTTTCTGTTAGTGTGTTTGGTATTTGTGCCCCATGTGGCCAACTGTGGCATTAAGTTGTTGATAAATTGACACCAATTGATGCGTCATCGTCTTTTAGTACCAGCTGTGTACAGGGCATGCCGTACAGAGTCTTTTGTAGCACACCAGTCAACTTTAATCAAATAAAACATAATTTTACAACAACAAAATTGTGGCTAATGTAAATGCTTAGTGGCTAGTAACTTTAGATAACCGTGAGTTACAGTGTCTGGTGCGCAAACAAGTTAATGTCAAGCCTACAAGTCCTTTAAAGACACAAGACAGCTTTTTCAGGTATTCCCCGACAGCCATCGTCATTTATTTTAGTTAAGATATACTGCTGGTAAATGTTGACACAGATAATGTATGCTATATATTTTTCCTACTTCATCCCTCCCTCCTGTCTCTAATCCTGTTCCCAGGTAAAAGAGGCCCACTTTAAGGCTCACCCAGACTGGAAGTGGTGTAACAAAGACAGGAAGAAGTCCAGCTCAGAGGGCCGTGGGGTGCCAGGGGGCAAAGACATCAGAGAGAGGAGCATGTCCGAGTCCACAGGTTGGTTTCACTCAGACATCACAATATACAACATGTATGTTTTTGTAACATCTCATTTACAACGTTGATGTCCTTTCAAGTCCTCTAACGGACCTCTTTTTTCCCCCCCTGATAGAGCCCCATTCTGTGGAGCTCAAGGGGGTCGGTCCAGGTCTGGTGGGCGTGTCTGAGAGGAACACAGGAGAAGGTCATGTGGGCCAGCTGACCCGTCCCAGAGCCTTCTCTCAAAGTGCCATGCACAGCCTGGAGCAGAGTGACAGGGGGAATCCACAGGCCCTGACAGAACTAGCACAGGTAAAAACATTCATTATAATTTTTCGTTTTTTGCAACAGTGGAATACAAGGCATTTTTCTATGATAAAACGTCATCTTTCATACTTAACATTAACTGAGAAGACATTTTGACACTCCAGGCATGTACAAGTTATAAAACACACATCAATAAGAAATCACTTGTTTCAAAGGCGTCTCTGCTACAGGATCTCTTACTCTTTTTATTTTTTTATTTTTTTTTAAAGATGTGTGGGGATGGTGGCAGTCAGTTCCCCAGTCATGCTCCGCCCCTGTCCCGGTCCCAGAGGGGGGTCAGCGAGGACATGACCAGTGACGAGGAGCGCATGGTCATCTGTGAGGAGGAGGGAGACGATGATGTCATTGGTGAGAAATCAGACCTTCTCTGCCCATGAAGCCGAATGTTAGATTAGATTAGTTAACAATTGATAGCACACTGCTTCCTGCGACTCTGACCCACTTTGTACATTTCCAGCAACTGCATGTTGAATTGTTATTAGCTCCTAATGTGGCTAAATTGAGTCCAGTTTTTGACCACTTCCATGTTTTGATTATAAAGATCCAGTGGCTTTAAGAGCTGATTCAGACTCTAAGTACATCTGACTTGATCGGATTATGAATTGCAAGGATTGTCAAGTGTAGCTGTAGTGTGTTTCTCTTCTCCACAGAGGACCCTTATCCGAGCAGCTCCATAGACCTCAAGTGTAAGGAGCGGGTGACTGACAGCGATAGTGAGAACGGTTCTGGAGACGAAAGTGATCGGAAGGTAACCGGTTTGAACAATCATTTTTTTACTCCTGTTCTAGTATTTAATTGTGTTGTTTTCTCTAAATAATTGTATCTGTTTGTCTCTTTCTTTCTTTTCAGAGAGTTTTTGCTCCAGTCATTTGCTCCTCTGCCTTATCGTCTTCCTCACACCATACCCCTCATGTCAGGAGTGTCTCACTGTCCTCTTACCCCAGCAGCAAGCGTTATGATGAGGGGACATCAGGAGGGGGAGGGTTTTCAGATCACAGGAGGAAGGAAAGAGGAGAGGGAGAGAGTAAGGACACATTTGGGGGAGAGGGAGGAGGAGGAGGAGGAGGAGGCGGCGGCAGAGTGCAAGCCACATCTCTCTCCCTCTCTTCTGGCCATTCGGTCATCTCCACTACCTCATCAGCAGGTTCACTGGGGGTGAACCCCCTCATGGGGATTGGCGCTGTCAGGGTGGCGTCTACGGTGGTGACCAATGTAATGCGCCCTGTCATCAGCACGCCCCTCCCAATCGCCAGCAGAACCAGAGATGGAGGCACATCCAGCCCGCATCCGCCAGAGAGGAAGTCCCTGACTCCCCATCAGCAGCCACACCTTCTGATTGGTTCAGGAGGAGGGGTTCCAGCCACAGGGGGTGGGTACTACTCCTCATCACTTAATCCTTTAGCTGGAGGCATTGGCCCTGGTGGTGTAGTGACTAATTTGGTGTTAGGAGGGGCTCTGTCTGCTCAACCCGCTGTACAGCTCATCACACCCTCCCACCACCACCACCATCCCTCCCAGCAGCAGGCCTTTTCCTCCTCCGCTGTTTCAGTACCGCACAACCAAACCAACGGGCCCCTGCCTCTGTCCCTGCTTCAGCCCCAGTTCCTTCCCGCCTCCTCCCTAGCGTCCCCTGGGGGTAAGGGTATCACACAGGTTCAGTACATCCTGCCCACCCTACCTGCCAATGCCAACCCAAAGAGTCCACCTCAGCAGCTCAGCCAGCCAACCAGTATCTTCAACCTGCCCACAGCTCCACCCACACACATGTCCCTGGCCAATGGAAGGCAGCAGATGACAAGTTCACTGACGGGGTATTCGTCCAGCTCAGCAGTGGGAGTGGTTAGCCCTGGAACGAGAGGTGAGAGTCTTAGAACTGCAATCATCACAGTGAGTAAGTATAGTCATGTTGTTACTTCTAATAAAATGCTCACTCTCCCTCTTTGTCCTTCTTTGCCTCAGTGCACACACAGTCTCCAGTGCTCCAGGGCAAAATGCTTGTTCCGATGGCAACACTACGGACAGCACCAGCCCAGCAGGTTCCCATTGTTGCTCCGCCTCTTCCGGTCCAGAACGGTGCTCAGACAGGAAGTAAGGTCAGTGAGCTCTTCAGTGGAGACACTGACATGAGAACTTTATAACGCTAAGTGAAAACAGATGATTAGCTCAGCACTAGCACTGCCAGTTTGTATTTGTCGTATTCCTTTCTTTATGGTTTCCTCTTCCCATGCCAGATCATCCAAATAGCTCCCATGCCTGTGGTCCAGTCCCAGCTGTCCCACAGTGGAGCGGTCCACCCTGGCAGCCCCTTCCCTGTAACGGTGGGCACAGCTGCTGTGGTGGCTCCAGGATCGGCCCCCTCCCAGGCTGTACTCCTGCCTCCAGCTCCCACCAGGTAGACGATGACCAACAAAACACAGTGAAAGAATGAATATGGATCCTATCCCTCTTGAACCTTCACCGCCCTTTTGCTCTCTCCACTCTCCACTGCTGACTTGATAACTCCTGTTGAACAGCAATACTATGTCGACTAACTAATAGTCTGTGCTAAACGTCACCACTTTGGTGCACCAGAATAAACTCAGCAAAGAGTGCAAATTAGTTTTCAGCCCCAACGGTTATTCTAAATTGACTGTGAAAAGCTTTTCTGACATTGCCTGCCTTGCAATTTTTTTATTTCGATGAGGTGAAACCCTCCCACCTTTCACTGTACATAGGCTCTTTCAGAAATGCACTTCACCTTGTAAGTAAACATTTCAGCATGTTGCTCCTATGTTTGCAGTATTTTGTGTTCTTCAAAACACAATGTTGTGATCTAATCAAGCGTCTCATGCCGCCCTCTTAAGATGGCTGTGTAATACATTTTAATTAGCATTTCATGTGCGCACGGAAATCAAATCTGTCTAATAAACCCTTTTACCAACAAAATACTCTACATGAGCCAAATTTTAGGGAGATGAATAAACCCAACAAGGTTACTGATCAGATGTCTGAAAGGGGATGTAAACGCATGATGTGCCAGTAAAGCTTGACTCAGCTCTGTCATGAACATATGCCCGCCTCACTCATCCTACCCTGTGGATCTCAGGAGAGGTTTTATATCAGCCAAATATTTGTTTCTGTGTGATATCAATCCAACGGATGATCTCCATCAAAGTATTCACAGAGTGCTTCAGAAAATAATTGGATCAGGTGTGCTGCTCGCATGTCCTGTCTACATGCTCCAGAATAGTTATTTAGAAAAAGGAGTTTAAACACAAGAGCAAACATGAGAAAGATGGACCAGCTCTGATCCCCATTATTGCTTTGGTGCTGTGCTGTGCTGGCCGTTGAAGCATATTTCAGAATATACTACTCCAGCAGTCATTAGACCACTAATGGGCATTGCAGGGATTCTGAATTTCCCGAAAACGAGTAAACATCACTTAACCAAATATAATTCTGCTGCAACCATCTTGGAATTGAAAATTGAGGGAACATGCTCAGAAATTGTGCATATAAAAATAGAAAACAATCAAAAAGAATATTTACAATTTTCACTCATTGGACAGATGATGAAGGTGCTTTCAACCATTTCGGACACAATGAAGTATCTTTCCAAATAGGCCACTTCATGTCTACCACGGTTTCAAACAAGGTAGTTATATTTTGCTGATTACAGTTTAAAAGGTGTTAAAAATAAATACGTAGTTTATGGATTGAAGTCACTCCAGTTACGTTCTGGTTGTTGATAAATGATGCCATGTATAAGGAAGTTCATATCTCTTAAAGCACAGCGAGCAAAACAATATACGAGAAACAAAAACTGCAGCAGGGGTGCAGCTGCAGCAGTGCAGCTCTATTCTGGGTGTGTTAGTCATGCTGCTGGTGGCACAAGTTGCCTCTGCCTGCCACCCCCACACTACCTCTCAGCTCCACACACACTTATAGCACTAGTCATCCAGTGCTGCTCAATGTGATGTACACTCACCCACTGACCCTCACTGCACCACTTCTCTTATGTCTTCCTCCTTCTTCCTAATCATGTGTCTGTTCCCTTTGTTCCTGTTCTGGCTCATTATTGTACAATAACTTCTTATAATAAACACTTTCTGTCACCTTTATTCACATTTTGTCGTGACAAAAAAAAAACGCCATCTTCACTCTCCCTCTCTTCATATTTAATTCCTCATATTTCTTTCCTCTTATCACCTCTTCCCTTTTACGGTACCTCCTCGTCCAGGATCACTTATGTCCAGTCCACTTCAGGGGTCTCCTCCACTCTGCCTCTGGTCTCCACCACAACAGGCTCTTCCACCAGCCTGTCGGTGCCCGGATCTGCATACGTGCAATCGCCCCTGGCCACACTCGGATTCACAGCTATCGCACCGCCGGGTCAGACGCTGGTTCAGCCACTGATTGCAGGTCAGTGCTGTGGAGAGCTCATTGGTTCTGTTCTTTATGCAATTGTATATTAACCATTTCATTGGAGTGAGACCATTTGTATAAAATGACCTATTTCCTAACAGTTTGCATTACAGAAGTGCTCACCTGAGAGCAAATGTCTAAAGTCTTTGATACAAAATCTCAGCATGGATTTTTCTATGGTGTTCCTCAAGGTCTTGGTGTATTAATTTGGTATTTTGTAAGGATTCTTAACCATTTGTATCAATTCTCAAATGGTAACAAATACTATCAACCCAAACATTAGAGTTATGAGACATAGGTAAGTATGGGAATGGTCATCATATACTTCCATCATAATGTTCTACACCCTTCTACAGTTTCACAATTTATTTTGATTTTTGAAATTCATGAATTATTGATTAATATTTATTTCTGATTAGAACAGCTTTACTCACACTACTGAGCTGCTTCTCAAATTAATCTTCAGGTTCCTAACTTTCAGATGATGATGATCTTCTTTCTGCTGACCGGCCTAAAGATCCTCTGTCAATGTGTCTCAAAGCTGCTTTAACGCCGTTAGCTCAAACATGCTGGGGAAATAAAGTCTGCCCTCCGTTACAACAGTTTTAAACCAAAAAAGTATTCTTTCATGAAATAAAATGTATTAACTGCACCTGATTTAACATTAACATCTGCTGTCTGATGAACAATGCTAAACCAGCTGGCTTACACTTTAACTTGCTTGTCGATCCACATGTGTCTCTTGATTAGATTCACATCTGTTGGACAGAATCTTTGCTGGTCAGTTGTTCTTGATGTGCTCAACCAATCGCAGTAGGTCTAGTTAAATACCTCCCCATGCTAAAACATTCACAGGTTATAATCTGGACAGTTGGCAAGATAGATTGAATCACTAATTTGTGATATTAATCAGGAATAAAGCAGCCAAATGGACATTTAATGATGTGTACATGTTATTCAATGTGTTATATGTAACAAAAATAACATTTGTCTTCCTGGTCCTGTTCCCTTCATTCAGGTCAGCCACCTCTCCTGGCCACGGCTCAGTCTCCACAGCCCCCCCCCTCGGCCCCCGGCTCAGGTTCCGGGGGCCAGATAGTCGCCGCCATCTACCCTCCTTCTCCTAACGTCACCATGGCAACAGGGGTGGTCTCCATGACAGCAGTACCCCCCAGCGTGGTGTACTCCATCTCCAGCCCTTCCACCGTGTCCCCCCACATCCTGTCCAAACACACAGTCACCCCCAGCACCATCACACACCCGCATCCGCAGCCCCATCCGGACAGACAGGCAGACAGGCACCTGCCGCCGGACAGACCTGCAGATCGACAGGCAGACAGACCGGCTGAGAGGCAGACGGAGCTGCTGACTCATTCGGACAGACATCTGGAGAGGCAGACCTCCGGCAGTTGCAGCTCAGTGGCACCTCCAAGTGGCTCAGCTGTGTCCACGAGGCCCTGCAGTCCTCTTCCAATCCAGACACCTGGTACGGCTGCATGTCTCGTTTGGATTCACGTGGTTCTAATTTTAAGGGAATTATTTTGTTGATGTTCTATTTTAAACTTGTCTTCCTCTTTACCGTTTTTTACAGGCAGTGTACCAGGTACACCGAAACTAACCCAGCTTCCAGTCAGGACCCCTCAGAAGGTGAAGGCAACGCTGGCGAACATTCCCGTAGGCAGCTATGAAGGAGGAGGCCGAGGAAAAGAGAGAGAAAGGGAGAAAGACAGGGAGCGGGAGAGGGAGAAGGAGAGAGTAGCTGCAGCCACCAGTCGCTTCTCCTTTGATGCTGAGCTGGCGGGGCATCCCGCTGAGGAGCCGCCGTCCTGTGACCGACCCCTGGAGGGCTCCAGTGCAGCGGACTCCTTTGACACACAACACAGAGAAAGCACAACCACCAAAGAGGTGAGAAGAACACCATACACAACCTCTAACATAATGAAATTATACCAGATATTTTAAAAAAAATACCAGATATTCGAATATCAAAATTAATATTACATTTTGGGGGAGAAAAGCAGCGCTGTCACTAATTCAAAATTAAGTTTGGTCAAGCGTAACATCTAATAATTCTACTACAGCCGTAACGGTGGCAGAGAGCGCTACCTTACCTCATGTAAAGACATCACGTACCTATCAGCTGTGCGCTTGAGATCAGACTGGAGATGTAGCCGCTTCCGACATTTGTACTCCAGAAAACATGTTTTATATTCTAATCAATGGAAATTAAATGCAATGCAGTATAATCCACAGCAATTAGGAAACGTTCAGGCGATCTCCTTCAAGCCAGCTGCCACCCTGTTTAGGTTTTTGTCGCGAAATGCGATTTATCTTAAAGATAACTCCTCATTTCAACTTTCCGTGCAGGCTGGATGGAAGGAGTCCCTCCCCTCCTCCCCTCCCCCCCCTCCATCAGCCACAGAACCGACCCTGCCCCCCCCACAGGCTGACAAAGAGGGTCCTCCAACCAAAAAAGTCAAAGCCCGCCCACCACCACTTAAGAAGACTTTTGACTCGGTAGACAAGTGAGTTAACACCTTTATGAATCTTGTGTAGTGAGGTTGCATAAACCTTTGCTGGACGGTGTGTATATACTGTATATTGTGTGTGTGTGTGTGTTGGTCGGGCAGGGTGCTGTCAGAGGTGTATTTCGAGGAGCGCTTTGCTGAGCTGCCGGAGTTTCGGCCTGAGGAGGTTTTGCCTTCACCCACCCTGCAGAGTCTGGCCACTTCACCACGAGCCATTCTGGGCAGTTATCGCCGCAAGAGGAAGAACTCTACAGGTTTGACTCTCGTGATACTCTGACTACATGCTTTTAACCTGAGCACTGTAGAAGAGCTGCAGTGACCGTCATGACTGTGCATTCATTTGGTGAATATTTGCTGCTGTTCAAGGAAGCAAAAGGTAGAACTGTCTCTAGTGTTTATTGACTGTTAATTGAGTTACATGATGCTCCATACAGATTTTTGTGATGAATCCTGATAAAGATGGAGATTTGATCTTTGCCGATTAAGGTTTTTTTTCTTCTTCTAGATTTGGACTCAGCCACTGACGAGCAAGTGTCTCCTAAGAGAAAGAGTCGGCGGCGCTCAAGCTGCAGCTCAGAGCCCAACACGCCGAAAAGTGCCGCCAAGTGTGAGGGAGACATCTTCACCTTTGACAGAGCAGGTAACACACACGGGGCAGTGCTAAGAGTCTCAATGTGTCTCATTTAAGGTCATTTGTCGTATGTATGGAGAAATGTTGTAGCCACTGCTGTATTTCTCCTGCTTTGTTGCTCCGTCCTCTCGCAGTGTATCAAAGATGATGGGCCTGAAGGGACATAAACTAAATTCAAAAAAAGGTTATTGTAACTAGTTCCCTAAAGACTCGTCCTCTCCACATGTTTGTCCCTCACCCAGCCACAGACGGAGAAGACATCTTGACCGATATGGAGTTTGATAAGGTGCCCTACTCCTCCCTGAGGCGAACACTGGACCAGAGACGAGCGCTGGTCATGCAGCTGTTCCAGGAGCAGGGCTTCTTTCCCTCAGGTAAGATAAGAACACACACTACAGTATATCTACGAGCATATTCAGCATTCATTTACCCTTGTTGATTCCTGTCGGGTTTATTTTGTTGTCGTGTTTTTAGCTCAAGCCACTGCAGCCTTCCAGGCGAGATACTCCGATATCTTTCCTACCAAGGTGTGTCTGCAGCTGAAGATCAGGGAGGTACGGCAGAAGATCATGCAGACGGCTGCCCCCTCTGATGTCTCCGCTTTGGGCATCCCTGACTCACTCGGCCCCCTCCCTGGACCTTCCGGCTCCCAGTCAGGAGAAGGGTCCATGAGGGGAGGTGGGGACCTGCAGGATGAAGATGTGGAGCAAGGGACCGAGGGGAGCCCCGAGGATCCTCGTGATTCACAGGAGTCTTCTAGATGAGGGATGCTGACAAATGAAATTGACCAATCAGTGACTGTTGAAGTCACACCTTTCCACCCCCTACACACACACACACACACACTTACTTTAATCCACACTCTTAACCCTCCTCTGGCCTGATCCTGGTTTCCTTCCATCCGTAGCACCCAACCGGTGAGACGGAATGATGTTTTTTATGCAATGTTGGGACTTTATTTTTTTTGGTAAGATGCATGAAACCCCCATGGCACAAGAACTACTTCCTGACACCACCACAATGCACACACACATATATATGTGTATATATATATATATACATATGTATGTATGTATATATATATATATATACACACACACACTGCAAACTCTTAATTACCACACTTGAATTCGCACTCTGTATTAACCTCCGTGGGAAACGCTCTCATTGATGCCAGTGAACGAAGGACCATTGTGTACAGCTGCACTCGTTTGCCTTGAAGAATAGAGGGTTCTTGTTTTTTTGGACGCAGAGACCTGCTCAACCTATCGAGAGACGATGAAAAGTCAGCGGCTTTAAAACAAGAACATTATATGTTTTGATATTTGTTTTAATAGCGTTAGAGGAGTAAAGCAGTACGTATCTGCGTGAGGAACAAATCTGTATTTAGACTGAACTGTTCTCAACTCGTGTCTTGTTTCTGCTGACATTAGGGGGCTGGGCCCTCAACAGCCGGAAACCATTTGAATCAACAAGATAACTATTGCTCTGGACCTGGAAAGAGCTTATTCTCCATTTTATTGTCCACATGTAGACCTTCAGGGGGAGAGATGTACCAGGAGTGTCTGAGAAATTGACTGAAACTCAAAGTGGACTTCCGGCAGTGCCATCATTCCTGCGGTTACCTGTCTGGCCGTGTCCTCCCTTTTTGCGATTGACCCGAGCACATGCCAGTAGGTCGGAACCGAGCATTCCTGTGCCTCTCATTCACTGGCCATGAAGGAAGGAGGTGGGTCAGAGTCAACGGGCACATCCTGGCTCTTAGTCATAGAGGTCAGGCTGATGAGGCCTTCATCCTTTATTGCCAAGCCGTTTTATTAACTTTTTTTAAAAATTTGATTTGTATTTAATGTTGTCATATTCAGTTTGTTGTTGTACTATTCCTATGGTTATTATGATGATTATTACTCCTCTTATCATTGCAGTGAACCCCGATCCTTACTTCTGTTCTCATTGCTGGCAGATGTTTCCTTTTTATTTTTGCCAGCTGTTTTTTTTTTTTTTTTAATCATTTTGGAGGCAGGTGTGAGAAGCTGCTCGGCTCTTGTACAGTTCCTCCGTTCCCGTCTTCCCTTGACTGGCCTCTCACCTCAGCGAGTACCTGCGGTGCAGTTATTTTTATTGTTCATTACAGAGAGGACGACGAACATGACGTGGACCTTTCTGTTCTTTCAGCAGTAATAAGCCGTATGTTTTTAGACAACCCCCTCCCCTCCCCGCTAAGTTTGATTTTATAGCCTCAACACCTGTACATCTCCTTCCTCCGCCTCTTTCCTTCCCTTCTTCCTCCCTTTGTCACTTTATTGCTCTCTCCGGACCTTTGCAGGCGGAGAGAAAACTGGGGGAAGTGAGGGGAGGGTAATGAATCAAAGAGCTGGTAGGATCTAATACTTGGTTGTGTTGTAAATAATTACTGTAGTCTGTAGACTCATTATATTATTAAGGAAAAATCTGTCATTGAACATGAGTTGACTTTTAAGACACCCGTTACCGCAGGTAAAACAAATGAAATGGAAAAAAACAATAAATATGGCTATTAATGTTTTTGTGTTATACTCCTTGTTTTACTGTTCCAGTATACGAGAGGAATTTATATGAATATCTTAAGTTTGTATCTGTATCTTTCAGTATGCAAATAAAAATAGGTGTTCAATTAAAGTGATTGTATCGCTGGCCATGTGACAAATGGGTTTTTCTTTACGCACAGATGCAATACGTGGTTCAAGAATGTTAAAAATGAAGCACCTTCTAAAATGTTAAGTTCACATCTCTCCAGTGTACAGTTGAGTCGAGCTGTGTGAACTGTAACACGGTGGTGTTGCATGAGCGCGTGGGTCACAAATGTGTATCGCCTTGAAAAAACATTTATTGATTTCACCCATTTACAACAGCACGACCGAACCTTTAAACAGAAGAAAAGTCACATCAAGTTCATATAAATGGTAAAATGAATCTTACAAATGTCATCTGAGGCACAACCAATAGTCCTTGTTCATGAATGCCAAATCCTTTATTTTATTATGCATCATTTAAATAAACTTTAATACTGATCCCTCTCATAGCTTTGTAAAAAGATGGAAGATGAATTACTTTGGTCTGATTGCTGAACTTCACATCTGTTTAGTCCAGCTCTAGTAAGTCTGAGCTGGATACTCGACCTCTCGGTAGTCAATTCGTCTTTGTTAGAGTCCGTATCGAGACCAATACTGAACTCGTCAACTTGGCAGTTATTTCTTTTGTCAGCTCAGAGGAGCTGCAGTTCGTCCATAAAGCCCGTGTCCATGGCGAGGCCGTTCTCCAGAGCCGTGTGGTAGATCTCCAAGGCCTGCTCCAGAGGCAGCGCTCCTCCCTCGCTGGTCTCAATGATGGCTATGGTCTCCCCAAACTCATTGCACATGATCGTGGGAGTGCCCTGTGTCTAAGAGGAGGAAAACCGGGTACAGAGTTAGTTCAACCAACAGCAGAGTACACAGACAAAACGTAAGCAGGATATACATCCTGACCTGCTGAAGATCGGAGGCTTGGATCTGGATTAGCTGAGGCTGCCCGTTAGCGAGCTCCACCGCCGAAGCGTCCACCACTGCCACGGCAGAGCTGGTCTCCATGGCGGCTTGGGCGGCGGCCTCTTCGTCCAGCCTCTGCTGCCGGGCGTGGGTCTTCTTGTGGTTCCTCAGGTTGGAGAAGGTCTTGAAGGCTTTGCCGCACTGCGGACACGCGTGCGGCCGCTCGCCCGTGTGCGTCCGCCGGTGTTCAGCCAGGTGCATACTCTGGATGAAACCCTTTCCACACACCTCGCAGCGAAACGGCCGTTCTCCCGAGTGCGTGCGCAGGTGCTCTCGCAGGTGCGTGTTCTGACGGAAACGCTTGCCGCACACTTGGCAGGGAAACGGGCGCTCGCCGGTGTGGACTCGCTGGTGAAGAGCGACTCCAGAGGACGACACAAACAGTTTGCCGCAGATAAGACACTGGTGGGCTTTAGGCCGCTTCCCGGCAGTGCACCGCGGCCGCCCGGGGCCTAAGGCGAAGTGGCTCAGTCTGTGGAGTCGCAGATTGGCGGGAGAATTGAGCTTCTTCCCGCAAATATTACAATCTTGGCCCCCCCGCCCGACACTGGCCGAATCTCCTGATTCTGTCCCAGCTGTGGTTGAGGTGGAGGCCACCGAGATCAGATCTTTGCCCGACTCCGCTTGGTTGTCCGTCTCTTTGCCCGCTTCGATCCCTGTGCCGGCCTGCACCAGCGTGGGGTGCTGCTCCAGAAAGTGGCTGTCTCGCTGTCTCCTGGTCAGGAAGCCGGCCTCACAGTGGGGACACGGGAAAGGGGCCGGAGACCCTGGATGTTGGGTGTAGCGATGTGCCGCCAACTTGGTGGGCCAGCGAAAGGTGGCAGGGCAGTCCGGGCAGCCCAGTGTCGCAGCGTTGGCATGCAGCAGGCTGTGCTGGCGGAGGTTGGAGGACTGCGAGAAGGAGCGGTGGCAGACGTCGCAGCGGTACGGTCGCACGCCGGAGTGGATGAGATTGTGCCTCATCAGATTGGCGAGAGACGAGAAGGTTTTGCCACAGTCGGAACATTGGAAGGGCCGCTCACCGGTGTGAATGCGGATGTGGTTGCGCACGTGGATTTGCTTCTTAAAAGACTTGCCACAGATGCTGCAAATAAAGCTGCGCTCGGTGACGTGCGACTTGCGTCGATGGTGGACGAGCTGCAGCTGGGAGGGGAAGGTCTTAGGGCAAGAACGACAAGAAAAGGGCCCTTTGTCGGATGGCGCAGCTGAAGCAGCTTCAGCTGCGACCAAAACACCGGCGTCGTCCGGGGGAGCATGGTTTGTAGCCGAGTCAGACTCGGTGGCCTCCTCCACCTGCTGCGGGTCATCGGTGTTGCCTTCAAGCGGGGCAGTCACCTCCATGTTGGTGTCCTCCGCTTGCTTCTCCACTTCACCTCCTACCACTTTGCTCTGAGAACTCTGCATTGGATCTTCCCCCATTTTTTCCATCTCATCTTCTGAGAGAGGGGCCAGCAGGTTGCGCTTCGCCTCATCAGTGAGAGAATTCTTCTCTCTGGCTCTCTGTAGGATGGCAAGTGCAGAGAGAGATGCTCTTATTGGAGCGGAGGCCTGCGGAAAAGAAAACAAGCACATGTCAAATTGAAATGAAATACTAACTTGAGGTTGCGGATGCAATTGTGTGTGGGGGAGGGTATGCTTATTTCACTACCATGGAGACAGGGGCGGGTGTGCTGGATGAGTCCCGGTTGAGGTGGGTTCTACGGTGGTAGAGGTACTTGGTCATGTTGGTGAAGGTTTTGTTGCAGAACTGACACTTGTGAAGTGGATCTGCAATGTGGGACTTCCTGTATGACACCAGGAGGAAAAGGTGAAACAGACAGAAGAATAATTAAAGGTTCATGCCAGCTGTTACGTAGACTGCTGTGGTGTTTACCTGTGCATGATAAGCGTCATCTCAGTGGTGAAGCCATTGCCGCAGTCGACACACAAGTACCTGGCCACACCAGAGTGTGTGCGCATGTGCGTCTGCAGTGACGTCGCCTTCTTGAACACCTTGCCGCACTCCGGACACTCGTGCGTGCCCTGCTCGTGCACGCGCTTGTGAGCAGCCAGCCTGTTGACGGAGGTGAAGGTGCGGTTGCAGAGCTCACACTGTTGGGACTTGGCCCAGACCACCGCTTTCTTCTCCGCCACTCTAATCCTAACATCCTCCACCTTCTCCGTCGTCTCCTCCCTCCCTCGCACCTCCTCGAAGCCACTCATAACGCCTGGCTCTCCACTCTCTTTATCCTGAGCCAGGAAGTGCTCTCCCTGGTGCTGGAGGAAGTCCTCCGGGGTCTGGAAGAGAAGGGAGCATTCTGAGCACTCATACGGGTGGATGACCACCACCTCTGTTGGCTGCTGCCGCTGCTGGGTGTCATCCTGGACACTGGGGGCCAACCTTAACTCCAGTCTCTGGTCCCCGGTCTCCAGGACCCCCAGCTTTCCCGAAGAAAAGCCTCGGCCCACTGCGGGCAACAGGGGGGGCAGCTTGGAGCGGCGTTGCCCGGGGGCACTGGAGTTGTCTGCCAGAGCTTGAGCCGTGAGAATCTGCAGGTGCATGGTGGCAGAGCCAGGGATGGCCGTCACGGGAGGCATCAGGGCGGAGCGGGACGATGCAGCAGGTTTGGACTGAAGTTTCTTCTGCTGCTGCTGCTGCTGAGCGAGTACCTGGAGCAAACACACAGCAGTGTACAAACCTTAAAACTCGTTATCTTTTAACTCCTCTTGTTGTGAGGTGTTTACGCTCCCAAGTACCTGTGCCAAGATCTCCCCGGCCTGCTGCTCACTCAGTACGTAGTTCTGCATGTTGTTCAGTGGAGTGATGGTGCCATCGGGCTGGAGCACATACTCCTGTTGCAATGGCCAACAAAGAAGACATGGTTTGTTATATTTTTGATGCACACAAACTCTACTTTGATAGTCTCAACTAAGATGACAATGCACTTTACACTCCACATAAATCTAGTTCTAGGATGTGAATGGGTCAGCAGAATATAACCTACATCATTAACTCCTGTAGCCCAATATACACACTTTATTCATCATTGTTACAGCTCAATAACGTGCTTTTGGTACGACTGTTCAATTTAGAAAGCAAAATTACTGTGACAATAACAGAGACTACTGTAGTAATCATACAGTAAAAAGTTCAATGAATTCTACATCCCAGATAAGAACAAAAATGTCTTACAGTTATGCGTATGTTAAATAAATCTCCCTTACCACGATCTCTGTGTTACTGTGTGTACTGCTCCTACTGTGGGTCCGCCGGTGCTCCAGCCAGGTCTCGGGTGAGTCAAACAGAGCCAGGCAGTCCAGGCACTGGTACTGAACCGGTCCAGACATCTGACCCTCAGACCCTTCCTCAGTCTCCAAAACCTCACACAGCTCTGGGGAACGTGCACAAAGTCAGTTAGTGTTGTGTCTTAGTATAACTAGTAGCTCTGAAAAAAAAAAGGTCATACATTTACTTCCGTTGCATCAATTACACGCCATCAGATCTCTCACCTTGATGCTCCACCTCCATCCCCGCCTCTCTCATGTGCATCTCCTGGTGCTGCAGCAGTTCTTCTGGGTTCATGAGGAGGGCCCCACACTCCAGACACTGGTACTGCTGGTTCTGCCCCATCTCTGCGATGCCCTGGATGGTCATGACCTCCCCGTCTCCCTCTTGGCCGGTGTGGATCTGCTGGTGGATCAGCACATCCTCCAGGGTGTTAAAGAGCTGGTGGCACTCACTGCACATGTACTGGTGCTCCACGTACACACCCTCTGCTGCCTCCTCCTCCTGCTGCTGCTCGGCCATGCTGGTACCGTGCGTGTGTATTAAAATGTGTGTTTTTGTGTAGGATGCAAGTGTATCATGAAAGATGATAGATGACAGGTGATGAGGTCTGTGTCCAATCAATTAAGGTCAGTGTCAGAGCACACCTGAGGTAAAAGAAATAAAAAAATGAACATGTTAAACTAAAACGTATCCATATTAAATCAGCAGTTGTGTAGCAGCAATCAAATGGTTAATACATGGTTTCAGTGTCATCAAGTGTCTCCACAGATAAGAACAGTACCGCAAACAAACATCGCTATTTTCAGCCGTTAGCTAAATGGAGGCCCTCTAATGCTAACAGTACGACCACCACTCACTAGATCCTCGCTAATCAATTGTCCGATTCTCCACACTAAACGTGATTCCTATCTTTGTTTACAGTGTGTGATAGCGTATGGAGAGCTGTTGGCGGCGCTCCCTCCGATATCGCAGACCTGTTTTCTCGGCACCGCGGTTTCCTGACGGTGGCTCCCCGGTTCGTCTGGCGGTCCGTCAGGCGGCGCTACCCACTTTTCCCCGAAGCTCTCCGGCTATGACGGCGGGCCCTTCTTTCCCTTTACCTCTCATTTACTCTCGTTGGACAATCCCTCGTGTAGTCACCATCACCCTTTCGGTCACACGGGCGTACGCCTTCTTCTTTTTTCTTTTGCTAGTCCCGTATCACCATCTGTGGCGTGGAGATGCAGACATTTGAAAAGTGTCCGTGGGAAACTGCATTTCATTGAGTAAAATGAAACGTTTGCCCGCTGATCGCCTCCATTCGTGTGATACGAAGCCGTGCCCAATGCGGTAGTGTCAAGATTTCAGGAGCTGTGATTGGACAGACCGACTGTCAATCATAAACTGTGCTTTCCTGCTGGGAATTGTAGTTTTTTTCTGTCGAACGTTAGCGAACAATTCCCCCCGAGACTTTTTTTTTTTTTTACTGTAATTGATCAGAATAATTTATGCTTACAAACATTGTTACTTGATTTTGATTAAAACGATCAATGTGTGTTGGCTACATATTCTTAACCCAGCTTCAGTATCATTGAGGTATAATGAATTACAACCGTGATTATTTTAAATTTGAGTTCATATTTTCGTTCGCTTGAAGACCCCCAAGAACTCACTTTCCCAACAACCCTTGCGAGCTTTTTACGTCGTTGTGCGTCAACTCCCCAGTCCCCCCCACCATCACCGTTCTACAGAGGAAGAAAGGGGGAGACGGGCAACCTATACAGAACGCTGTAAGTGTAGTTTATATTTATTTCGAATATTAAAATACATACATATAGAGCGGAGGTTTGTGCCGGTCTGGCTTTCGTTAACGTTCAACCTCGCCCCGGCTTTAGTTCACACAAAGATGAGCGGCAGCGGGCGGCCCAGGACCAGCTCCTTCGCTGAGCCTCCCGGAGCTACCGGGTCCGCTGCAGCCGGTGCCGGATCAGCAGTAGCCGGCG
Source organism: Anarrhichthys ocellatus (assembly GCF_004355925.1). Lineage (NCBI taxonomy): Eukaryota > Metazoa > Chordata > Actinopteri > Perciformes > Anarhichadidae > Anarrhichthys > Anarrhichthys ocellatus. The sequence goes on from NW_022280043.1 coordinate 6,367,454, forward strand.
GAAGCTCGACAGGAAAGACTGGGGCTTCACAAGCTAGTGGAAGCAGCTCGACGAGCTTTGGGAATCTGAAACTTCCCAGTAAGTATTATTTTTATTTCATAAGCCCGCTTTACATGTTAACACAAATGATCGGGTTGTACGTTCTTTTTTTTTTTTAGAGAAATGTGTCAGAGTGTACTTAAGTGTCGATCATTGTCACGGAGCTAACCTTAGCTAACCAAGCTGTTAGCTGGTGAGCTAACTTAAGTTAGCTGTCCGGCTAACGTTAGCTGTGTTTTTCATTAAGGAACCATTGCGATCAAGGGGCTTTTATCGCATAGCTAACGTTATCGTTAGCTGCTGGTGGCACGATTTGAACTAAGCCGTTTCATATTTCGACGGTAAATAACGTTATGTAAATGTTTTCGGAAACATTACCTAACCATTATTTTTGCATTGTAACCCAAGAATAGAGTTGGTGTTAGCCAATGCTCTAATATATTCCTCATTAATATCAGATGTAGAAGCTAGCTAGCTTGCTAACGTTTGTAAAGTGTGCTTCAGGTGGAAATTATAAGGTCTAACTTTTTTTAGGCGTCGTCCTCGGTTAGGTCAGATCTTGCAGAGTGCAAAACTAGGGTTGCAACACTGTACGTCGTGTGGTAGCCTGAAGAAATGGAAATTATAATCATTGAAAGTATCCCAAACTACTGATTAACCAGCATGTGGTGACCTAACCGTAAACTAATCTAACCACTTACCTGGATGGCTACATTAATGCATATATGAAAGCATCAGTGTATTTAAAGGACTGGTCCAGTACATAAATCCACCTCAGGTCATCTTTCACCAAGAAAGTGAGAATTCTAGCTTAGTATAGTGGAAACAGTTTGGTAAACTTTTAAGTGTCGGCACCATTTTTAAGTGGAAGACAATTTATAAATTGAATTCCGTTGCTGAACATCTCAGTGGAGACCATTATTCCTTTAAGTAGCATGTCTACTTTTTACACTGAAGGTTGAACATACTCACTATCTTTACTGTTTTGACACCTCTACTGGAAACTCTGGTTTGCCAACAGCAAAGTCCCAGCAGTTGGTTTCGCTGGTGTGATGAAAAGTACTTGCAGAATGCTCAGCAGTCATGTAGCTATGCAGCGGTAGCAGTTGGCTGAAGATCTGTAGGGTTGGATAGAGGTGTGCAGAAGGACAGACTGGGAGAGATGGAAGAAAATAGCATCACAGCTCTCGTGTCAAATAGCATTTTCAAAACTGGAAAGAGAAACGTTTGGGGCCCTGACAGAAAATAGCATGTTTGATCAATAATTGATTATTTGAAAAAGAGAAATGACTATGAAAGAACATGAATGGAAGTCAAAGATCAAAGTCGACTCCTGCTGCTCTGTAGTAAATCTTTACTAAAGTTCGTGCATGCGGCCAATCCGCAGATCTCCATCAGGTGATTTGGCTCATTCATATCCATTGCTGTGGAATATGAGCTCACTTTTCACTTCTCATAATGTCTCAGTCTTGATCATCAGGATATTCTGCATTCCGTGAAAGCAAGTTCTTGTGTCGGAGGTGCCTAGACCCTGCAGAAACAACACAAAAATGCTGTTTTAGACTACATTGGTACTAAATCTGAAAATATTTTCACACCCAAAACGAAGCCCTCTGTTGTGGATCAATATGCATGGCCAAAGCTGAACTTGAGGGAGGATGGTGTCTGCTGCTCAGACATAGTGAGATGCTGTGTGGCAGCAATAATATGAAGGTCACTTTCTGCTACCTCTACTCTCACTGGGATTTTTCCAATACTGCCAGTCGCACGAGACAGATGTCACCGTTAACCTCTGGTTAGTGTTTACTGATCAATACCTTTTAGTGCAGAAGTGAAGGAATAACAGTTCTTTATTAACAGGTTGCATTAACAAGCCACGATTGAATCACTACTTAATACTCATTCAGTTGTCTGACAACAGAAAGAGAAAAACATGTCAACAGGAACAACTTGATGGTGTCTTTGACAAATTAAAAGACGCTATAAGTGATCATTGAGAGCAAGAGGAGACAAAGACCAATGGAGACTGACAAATTATACAGTTTGGCCGATCAAAGCCTTTAGGGATAATGCCAATCGTTGACGTAAAGTGATTAGAACTGGCCAAACAAATGCAATGCAAATTAATTCTTAGGACTTGGTATTTCAAATTATTTGATACAAATGGCAAATTTATTACCAGAGTGTAAGTACCATACCAAAACAGCACTTTGTTCAATACCGTATGTTGAGGGATTTAAGCCTTTTCCACCCGACAAAGCCTCTTCGTCATTTGAAATTAAGTTTCTCAATTTCACAAGTAGTTGGCCTAATTAAAACAGTCAAAGATTTAATCCGAAATGGTCTGATCAAATATTAAAGAGTATGAATCTGAGGGAGACAGTTTTCAATACTCAAAGGACACATTACAGTTTGTACCAAAAAAAAAAAAAAAAGTTTAATACTTTAAAACCTCATTAATACCTGTTCCACAGTGTGTTCACACATTTGAAATATGGTTGGACAATTATTTTTTTATATAATAGTAATATATGAACGTGTATAACGTCTATACATGTGTTCCAACAGCTGGTCAAGTACGCAAATCCACCTCAGGTAATCTTTCATCAAGACGGTGAGAATTGTAGCTTAAGATAGTGGAAACAGTTTACCAAGACAGTGGAGACGTGACGAATCCACATTAGATAGTTTATTCACCAATATTATGAAATTCAGTCTCTCAGTGCGCCTCTGACTCGGTATGTTGTGCCACGGGAATCATGGCTATCTCTGGCCTCATGCTACCGTACTTAAAAATGATCCCGATCCATGCAGTGTGATATAGATTTTAAATGTAGGGGAGCACCATATTGGATCAGCACCTGGTATCTGTCAACGCCTAAGAGATCAGTGCATGGCAAGAGCGCCATCGTGAGTCTGTGTGGTACAAGAACATGAACTTCAATAGTTGTGCAGTCTAGTTTTCTGACCAATTACATGCATTGTAAATCATCTCAGGTGATGCTACTCAGCCAATCAAATATGTGTATTCCGTATTATACGCGGTAATGTGAAGCGCCACTACGAGACAAAGTACACGTCTTTTGTGTAAACGTACCCACTCGAATCTGAAATGAAGTCACAGCTAATAAACAATCTGAGAGCCCAATATGATCAGAATCCTAACATGTTAATTCACTTCCCAACAGTGATGTTACAGAGAGGAATAGAGCTGAAACGAGTGGTTTCAATAACCACAGATAAAGTCCCTGCACACAAATTTCTCTTATTGGAAGATAAGACAAATATAATATCGTGGTTTTCTTGGTTGACATCACTTCACACCTGAATGAACTGAATCAATTCAATTGAACGTTTTTGATTTGACAGTCAGGTGTTGACTACATACAGATGTTAAAACAGCTGTTGGATAACTCAATATATATGGCACTAAATCAGAGCAAGTTAGACATTATTGTGATGTTCAGAACCTTTACATGAGGAAGTTCTAAATGGACCTCGTTGAACTTTAATTGAATACCGCTGCTATAGGCGATGCATGATAAAAGACCTGTTGTAATTCATCATGCAGTTGCTGAAGTTAAAACTGTGTTGGAGTTTTCCACTTATAACCAAGCTAATTGCTTATCAGTGTGGGTGTGATGAGAGTCACTCTGCTAATTCCTTTTCTCTTACTCATCAGGCTTCCTTTTAGCTATTAGAAACCAAAGCTATTCACTGACAGCTGGGCAAAGTGCTCCATTTTTTTTTTTTTTTTTTTTTTTTTGCATTCATTATTCAAGGGACTATCATGCCACAGCTGCTCCATATTTAATGTGCTCCCCTCTGACCGAACGTGTTTGAAAAGAGTGTGAAAGTGATGCTAAAAGGAGGTACAGAGGAGCATTGTGTTGTGGAGCAGGAATAGAGGATACAGGAATGTGCATGAACCAAACTTGACTGATTTCAAAAGCTGAATGTTTCCTGCTGACCTGAGGGCTGAGATCACATCTCGGCCAATCATGTGGCTATGCTACCGGCTGCCGTTTAATGATAACCTTGAAAAAAAAGTTAAAAAATAGCAGAGTATAGAGTTGTTTTTTGTGACCAAGAATCAATTGGAGATGGGTATCTAATTTGTAATTTATTCAACTATTAAGTGTTAAAGAAATAGCAGTTGATGAAGCCAAGTTATTTTTTTGTTTTGTCAATTTATGGGAGAGACCAAAATGCTTCATTATCTGACTCCATTTTGAGACTTGGGAGACCTACTAGAGATCAGGAGGGGTCCTGTTGAGACAGGCGAAGTGAGCAAGCCCAGGAAATGGTAGCACTTCTGGGTGTGCTACTGTCCACGCAATTTTTTATCACAGGCTCTGACAAGCCTTTTGGCAACGGGCCTCCTCCTCTGCTGCTCTTCCCCTCCCAGTGTCGTTGCTTCTGGTGCCGATTTGTCAAATCATTTTTGACCTAACGCAGGCACAGAGCACTGAGCAGCTACTTGACCCTAACTAGAGCTGTCAGTTACACTCAGACCGTAAACATCTCATTTAACAATAGTACATGTACCTGTATTTTAGCTCTGAAAGAAACTATAATGGCAAATAAAACACCATAAAATATACCGCTTATAGCATTCCATTCTATGTATATATCTGTTGTATGAACTTTAATACCAACAGAACATCTATAACGTGATAATAACAAAAGAATAGTGCACTAAATACAACTTGCTAAACAGGCTCTTTACACAGGGAGTACATCGACCTATACTTGTGATATTATTGGAATGTGCACACCTCATTCAGATCAACACAGAGACGAAGGTTAAACCTGCAATCTGCATTAACACGCGTCAACCTGACTTTGAGACTTTAGTCCTGAATTGGGTGACACGTGTGCTGCAGGGATGGTGCTCCAGGCTCTCCTATCTGGAATGGGAATTTAATGTAAATGGACGTTGCCAAAAATGTGCCATATGCAGAGATATTTGTCCAGCTGAGCAAAGAAGCTGGCTGCGAGTAAAACATGAAACAAATTTCATCCCTTCATTTATTTGGTTGTTACATGAGTGGTATTGTATTTTAGCTGTTAGCATGTTAAGAATATTGTTGGGGTGATTTAATGTTTGACAGCGGCCTCGTATGAGTGGGTCTAACTCCGGTTGAATGCGGGCTCAGTAGACCTGCGTTGTGGTTGTGTCTCCGGTATGAAAGGGGTTTGGTTTAACGTCTCTGTCTTAGAGAACCGCTGGTTTTAAAGGCTGAACTGAACGGAGTCGTGTCACTGTGTTTCTCACATGTCTAAACATCCCTTCATCCATGGAAATTATGTTGCAGTGAATTTGTACTGAGTCCTATCAGGGTCTTTTTTAACAAGGCGTATTTGTGCTCTCGTCCACAGGAGACAGTGGCAAGGTGACGACGGTGGTAGCGACACCCGGGCAGGGCCCCGACCGCCCACAGGAAGTGTCCTATACAGACATAAAGGTTATAGGAAATGGCTCCTTCGGGGTGGTCTACCAGGCTCGCCTCATCGACAGCCAGGAGATGGTGGCCATTAAGAAAGTTCTCCAAGACAAGAGGTTTAAGGTATGTTTACACGGGCTTGCTGTCAAACAGTTACAGTAAAGTTGTAAACTTTACATCTGCAGAGAAGGTAGTAATACGCAAATGACGTTGTTTATTACTTTTGCTCCGTGGATTAGAATATGATGTTCTTCAGTAATGGTCCTGACTTACTGACCTGTGCTAGTTTGTCATATTTTTGCACAATTAACATTTTTTCCATTTCACTTCCTTTTTCCTTTCCTCATTGCAGAATAGGGAGCTGCAAATTATGAGGAAATTGGACCACTGTAACATTGTGAGGCTACGCTACTTCTTCTACTCCAGTGGCGAGAAGGTGCGTGTGTGTGTGTGTGTGTGTGCATTGACTTCACCTTTTTCTGTGTTTCTAGATGAATCACTCTGCCTCCACACCCGGCCAGTCAATGGTGATTCATAGACATGTTTCAGACAAGTTGATCCGGGTCTTTAGTGTACATCAAGTCAACATTTTGAAGATTCAAGTACATGAGGTGTATCGGCCAAACTTGACTTTTTGATCCTTAACCTCTAAAACGTGCGGCCTAGAAATAAGTATAACATTGGTGTCGGTGAGTCTGAATATCCTCCGTGAGTCTGACAATGTTTACACTCAATTGTACTTTATCAGTAATAACTGTGGCAAGCTAACTGTGTTTACACTCGTAACTATAGATCTGTTGTTATTACTAATGACGTGTAAATGTTGTCAATGACCAGCATCAACTGTAAATTTTTATTCAATCATTGTTTGCTTCAGATATTCGTCGCTAATAAGTGTAAAGCATAAGATGAATGTTGCCATCTTCAATCATAAAACTAATCATTGCATACAGCTACAATAGTTATTGTTTGATTACTTACTCTCATTTCATGAGATTGGTTTGTTTTCTACTCATGACATCAGATTTACAGTAGTTAAGAGTTCATTGTCAGCCTCTAATTATACACTCCTCTTTCCTTTCTTTCTGTTTCTTCTTTTCCAGAAAGATGAGGTGTATTTGAATCTGGTGCTGGACTACGTCCCAGAGACAGTGTACAGGGTGGCTCGGCATTTCAACAAAGCCAAGACCACCATCCCCATCATCTATGTTAAGGTGGGCACACATTTAAACATTACGGTCATCCAAAGGTTGATTAAAGTCAGTTATTCGGGGGTCTCTCTGTGTATTATAAGTTAAAAGTGTTATAATCCTAGAAGGAAATATTCTGTCTGGTCTTTGTGGTCTTTTCTGGCGGATTAATGCATCTGAAGTTCATTCCAGCTGTAACTGATAATGCTGCATGCTTTAGTTAGTAGTGGGAACCTCTAACATCCAGACAAACATGTGCTGCTTTGTAGAAAACATTTAGATGACACACGCATACAGAACTATTTGTGAGAAAGGCAGCTGCTTCGCAAGTTGGAGGATTGTTCATCTTTGGCAGAGATCTGTACTCTCGGTGCTTTCATGGGTAGAAGTATACTACTGTAAATACTTAATTCTAAGAAGATGAAACTTTTAAGTCACAGTCTGTATCCAGGCATGGAAAAGCTCTCTCACTCTCTGTGAAATAATAAAAGGGATTAGATTTAGATGGCTCGTCCTAGTCGTTTCAATTGAGTTTAATCACTCATTTTTGACAAAATTGAACGGGAAATGAAAGTAACATTTTGTTCAGTAATTGCCTGTGGGTGTAAAAAAAACAAGCAAGTAGTTTCCTGTTTGCTTTTCCCCAGACGACTCTCTGTTGAAGGAATTTGAAAGCAGAAAGGGAACGATGGTCCCAGAGGAGTTAATCAGTTAGTAACACACTTGGTTCCCTGTTATTAAAAGGGGGAGAGTGTTTGTGTGTTCGCTGTGTCTCCAGCAGCAGAGAGGACGTTAAAGCTGTCTCACGGCCCATTTCCCTTCCTCAGCCTGCTGCTCCCCTGTGGCTTTGAGATGCACACTGATCTCTCTCTCTCTCTCCACTGTCGCCCCTCCGTCCTCCAGCGACACACTTCTATCACAGCCGGTCTGGGGGTCTTCTCCCCCCCCTCTCCCTGTCCCCTGGGTCTCATTGTTTCCCTCTTCCTCACCGGTCTCCTCCTCCTCTCCCTCTGCCCCCTTTTTAAACATCACCTCTCAGTCATCATGTTCTCTGTAATCGTTTTGTAATCGGTTGCCAGCCTGCTGTCACTGCATCATGGGGGTAGTAGTGACGATAATGGTGATGACATGTCATATTAAGATGCTTACAGTCTGCATTTCACAGACACATCAAATGGGTGCAGACTTAACTGGGTGAATCGAGAATGACACCATTGACCGAGGACGAGTAGACAAATGTCAAATAGGAGATGAAGATAGTTGCACGTCTTCAGGGAGGATTGTTGTTTTGTTGTAGAAACACGGCACCGCGGGCTGCATCAGACACACAGCTGTGTCTTTCATCACACACCTACCTACACAGTGCACCCAAAAACACAATCAGGGCACATGATGAAAAACCTACACACACACAAACCCCTTTCACACAGCCAGCTAATGTCTGACTGATTGTAGTTTCCTCAACAACAAAAAAGTCTTTTCACTTCTTTTTCTTTCGTTTTTTCAGAAATATTTAGTCTTTTCTCTATTTTATTTAGAAGGAAGATCTATACACTAAAAGTGGAGTTGACAGTTTAAGCAAAAATATAAATTATCTTAATCAAATTAATCATTTTCAACTGGTTAAGCCTTTTCTGCCTCTTATCCAGGTTGTATTCAGTAAATAATTTATTTCATTAGGAATTCTAATATACTGCTGGGATTGTGATAATTCAAGGCCATGTCCCTACTAGTTTTCCTTCATACTTTCATACTTTAGCCAGTATGATAATGAAAGCAGTATTAAACTCAACATGAGAACAGGGAAAAATTCTTCTTTTCTTCCTGGAATATCTGTATGATTCTGTCCAAGTTGTTAAAACCTTTATGCCAACCATCTCTTGTGTCTCCCCCTCCCCTCAGGTGTACATGTATCAGCTGTTCCGCAGTCTGGCTTATATCCATTCCCAGGGCGTGTGTCACAGAGACATCAAGCCCCAGAACCTCCTGGTGGACCCAGAGACGGCCATCCTCAAACTCTGTGACTTTGGCAGGTCAGTACCAGACTCCGCCTCCGGACGCGTCGGTCTGTCTCCGTCGTTCTTTCCAGTGTCGACATCGTCTGTGTGTCGGCGTGCATGTTTAGCAGGCTGTCTGTTTGTGTAACCGTCTCTTTCTCAGCCTCGACTTCCCCCGTTTTCATCCGTCGTGTCTTTTTCTCACCTCTGACTGTTCTCATGCTGTGGTTTTGTGAAAACGGACGCACTGAGAAATGAGAGGTTCACTGGCTTCCTGAACTGTCCTCCTCTGCTTCATCTCCATTTTTACCGCCTTCTAGTGCGAAGCAGTTAGTGCGGGGGGAGCCGAATGTGTCCTATATCTGCTCACGGTACTACCGCGCCCCAGAGCTCATCTTTGGTGCCACAGACTACACATCCAACATCGACATCTGGTCGGCCGGCTGCGTGCTGGCTGAGCTGCTGCTGGGCCAGCCCATCTTCCCCGGGGACAGTGGTGTGGACCAGCTAGTAGAGATCATCAAGGTACAGTCGGGATGCTACAGTGGCTGAAAGGAGACATGGTCTAAAGTTTGAGATTGAAAGTGCCGTCAGTATTGGCTTTGAGCATCAAGAAACTGCTATTAACTATTGTGAAAGAAACATCAATGTGTGAGTATGTAAATATAGTATTTGAATACATTCAAATACAGGTGTTAGGTATATTTACAGGCATGGAGGACGTACCAATGATTGTGATTAATATTTTCATTTTTGTTTCAGGTTCTGGGGACACCAACAAGGGAGCAGATCCGAGAGATGAACCCTAACTACACAGAGTTCAAGTTCCCTCAGATCAAAGCACACCCTTGGACAAAGGTATGTTCCCATGACTGGAAAGTATTAATCATGGATGATGGTTATCCAAACACCATTCTGAAGTTTTAGTGTGAATACCTGTCAAATATCTAAACGGCTTTTTTGGCGTTCATAGGATAAGTTGTTGTTGTTGCAAAGAGCCGTGCGAGCGCCAGCTGTGCTCCCTCTTCAAGTTGCCGACGTCTGACGGCGCCCTGAGTCTTTGGATTTACATAAAGCTAAATTTCTCTCCTCCGTCAGGTGTTTAAGCCTCGCACCCCACCAGAGGCCATCGCCCTCTGCTCTCGACTGCTGGAATACACGCCGGTGACCAGGCTGTCTCCTCTGGAGGCGTGTGCGCACCCCTTCTTCGAAGAGCTGCGTCAGCCCAACACCCGCCTGCCCAGCGGACGGGAACTGCCGCTCCTCTTCAACTTCAGTCCCGTCGGTCAGTTCACCTCCGTGTCTTTCTTGTATTTGACCTCCGATGCACCCGTGGTATTTTATGGATAACTAAACATTTGTTTGTGTTTCTGCTCTCTCTGTCAGAGCTGTCTATTCAGCCCCAGTTGAACTCCAACCTCATTCCTCCTCACGCTCGTGCACAGACATCGCCGGCCTCACATGGTGTGTATCAGAAAATACAAACATATCTTACTCAGGCGGGGTTTTTATTTCAACATTTACCCATCTAGTTATTTGCCGGTTTTATCTGGCTGTTTGTTTTTCCTATTGGACCCATTATAATCACTTGATAGGCCGTTAACTATCGTCACTGAACTATCTATCGTTGCTTCGGAGGTTGGCCTGTGTTGGTGACACGTGTGCTCCCTCTCTCCCCCTGCAGAGGGCAGTGTGTCGGACAGTACCGCCCAGCCCAGCTCAGCACCCGGATCCATCAACAACAGCACCTGAGCATCCATCCCTCTGTCATCCTTTCTTTTTTGTCTTCCCCCATTTTTCCTTTTCTCTCCTCTGCTCTTCTCCCTCTCAACCTCCCCTCTGGCTCCAAACCCTTTAAAATAGAAAAAGAAATGAATATACACACCCACGTAAACACTCAGCATTGCTATTCTCCCTGGATTTTAACCATTTCCAATAGAAAACACTTTCTTTGGCTGCCGGCTTCAGGAAGGTGTGGGGGTTGTTTTTAAGGATATTTAGGGAGCCATGCTTGGGCTTAATATAAGCTGCAGTTGTAAGTCCACGCTGGCCCTTGTCTGGCCTGTTAGAATAAGGAAACTTTACATTGTTTGGGAGACGAGGAGGGGGTTTGTCCATGTTATATGGATTTTCTGTATTATAATATACAGTCGACTTTTATCCCTTTTTATGTTCATTTTATTTGCATTGGCGTATTTTATGTGGGGCCGTGGTGCCGTTGAATGGGATCCTGATTGACTGTGGGGTTGAGAATAAGGGGCCGTATGTAAGGCCCGCCTAATATTGACAATCATCCTTAGTGGGGTCATAAATGCCACTCTTGTAGTGTACATGTTTGATCGTACAACCCACTGTAGAATGTAGAAATAGTGGCTCTTCTGTCACTTTCTACCCTGAACTCTACTCGAGTATTGTCAGTTCACCCGGCCAAAGGGGGAACAAATGTGAAGGATTACTTTTAAATCTCCCAATTTGTCACCAGATGGATTTTTGGCTCATTTTAGATAAGAGTTGGTTTTAAATTGTATTAGTAAGTGAGGGCACCACAGCCTTGTCTTTACAGTTTCTATTTTTTTGAATATTAGCTCCTCAACTGCCTTTTTATGGGAATGAGAAGGAGCAGAGTGCACATTTTTTTCAGTTTCCTCAGTATAAGCTCATGTTTTCATTGGTTAAGCTGGAAACCAAGCGATTCATGTTAATTCTCAAATGAGTATTGCACATCTCCAAAGGGAGGAGGGCGGAAGCGAAGGGGCGAGTTGTGCTCGTCGTGTCCAGCTGTCGGCATTACTTCACACAGAGAGGGGAGCCGTTGGTGTGGGGCTCCGGTCGCTTCAAATACAGAAAGCCTCAATGATGTCTCGCATGTCATCAACACAGTTGCCCAGCACTGTAGGGTGAAATGTCACCTCATTAATTATGTCACTTTACGGTGTTAAGTTTCATATCGGCTCGATTATGTTCAAGACTCCGGTGCGGAGGGTACAGAGAGACTACTGCCTGCTCTCGCTGCTCGTCATTGTCATTTCAGCTAGCGTACACAGTTGTTGTTTGTGCAGGAGGAGGACTCTGAATGAATTTAGTTTGGTTTGTGAGAGAGATTTTTTGAAACCCTCTTCGTCCACTTCCCAAACAGCCTGCCTGTGATGCTCATATCATGTTCTTCTTGGCCTGTGGTGGCGGAAGGAACTCATAGCAAATAATTTACTCGGCCTAACGGTCCGCTGTCGGCATGAACCGGTTGTCTTTCTTTCCACCACGCAAATGTGCATGTCCAGCCCGAGTTGACCACACTATATTACTTCCACTAATCTCAGTAATAATCAGACCAGAAATGATGCTCAAATCCCCGAAACCCAACAGCTTTTGGAGCCTCCCCGTCCATTCCTTTTTGTCCTCCCTCTGCCTTTTGCCTCCCTCTTTCCTCCTTTTTTCACTGCTAAACTGTAAATATCAAGTACCTTTTATTTTGTTATTTTTTTGTTATTATTGTTATTATATTGTTGTTCTTGTAATTTTTATTTTTTTTTTTCTCTAGTAGACCGGCGCAGCAGCTGCCGGACTGTTTATCCTCAGTTGCAGTCTGTAAATACGATTTAATTTCAGTCCCTGGTTCAGGAGGGAAAAACAGAACAAAAAGTTTCATTTTTATTCTCTCTCTCCCTCAATTTCTCTCCACCACTTTCTGTTTTCCCCCATAAATGTTGACATGACTGTTTTATTTATTGTATTGTGGGTTTTTAGTTTATTGTGGGTTTTTAGTTTTTTAGTGGGAGGGGGGGTGGTAATTTCTTTTCCACTTGGGTGGTACAATTGAGGGTTTAAAGTTTTTTTTTTTTTTTTTTTTTTTTTTTTTTTTTTTTTTTTTTTTTTT
>NW_022280043.1:6380010-6401606 GCF_004355925.1 Anarrhichthys ocellatus
TTTTTTTTTTTTTTTTTTTTTTTTTTTTTTTTTTTTTTTTTTTTTTTGTTATTCCAAATTTTAGTCCAGCAATGTCACATGCAAAACGATTTCACATCCAAGATACTGTACGGAGATCAGACGTCGGTGTGTCCTTTTCAATCAGTGGTCTTGTATGTCTGCAGGTGCACATGCTAGCCAACAGGTGGAACTCCAGTTTTCCATTTAACTTCAATGTGAAGGGAATGTTACAAGCCTCTGGATCTATGGGGCTGTGGTGTTGGGAGGGAGCACGGATCACGCTGAGTGTGTGTGTGTGTGTGTGTGAGAGAGTGTGTGTGTGTGTGGAGGAAAGGGGAAATAATGAATCTGTCTATTGACATGCATCATCTCCTGTGTCCGACCGTCTCCTGTTTTCGCTGACTGTAGTGTGAGTGTAACGGGTTTGTCCTGTACAGTGTGTATGCGTCACAGATACATGACAAGTTTCTTGAGCACAGCTGCAGGGAGTGTATGTATGTGTGTATGTGTGTGCTGGCAGTCCATGGACATTATTCTCAGTACTCCTGACTTTTTCCTAAATGAAGAGCTGACTAAATGTGCTATTTTAATGTTTGTTTTTTCCATCTTCTGATCTGTCACACTTTGTTTTTAATTTGCTGTGACCCTGCTCTTTTATCACCATTGTCTGAGGGTAAAATGTCTTTGTTGGGAACAGAACGGTTGGATAAAGGAGATGATGAAGAGAGAGGGATGGAGGGAGAGAAACAGTTTTTGTTTGTTGGTATAAATAATTAAACTCATTAATAAAGTGATGAAACTGTTCCTGTCTCACATTCATGATTGAACTGTAAGTGAGCCGTGTTTACATGAGCACAGAGGATTTATTGATGACTCACGGAGCTCGTGTTGATATGTGGCATAGTCTTAGATTAATGTTTTATTTTTTTAATTTACACCGCAGCCCTTGGCCCCAGTAGTACTCCAGTAGTGATAAACTAATATGGGATTTCAGGGCCAATAATAACTGATTATCTGTTTGTCGTGGCTGATACCGATAAAATAACCAATGATGAGACTATTGAAATTGCAAAAATGGGATGAGGGGAAAGAAGACAAACTAGATTTTCAGTTTTTTTTCCTCTGTTCGGATAATCTCAATCTCTAGGTTCTTCAGTACCAGGGAGTGTGGACCAGCAGTTAACTACTTATACTGGAGTTTTTCAATTTTGTTTTTTTATTTTTCCACTCCACTACAGTTGAGTAGAAAAACTAACTAACCCTAAAGCCTCACCCTAAATGTTCCACTTTCACTTCATGCACCACATTTATTTGACAGCTATTTACTTTTCAGATTAACAGTATAAAAACCTGTAATGCTCTTATGAAGCAAAATGTATCAATACACTGTGAATTAAACTACCCCAAAATATATCAAATTATTCTAATTAGTTCCACCGTAATATAACGTTAAAATTCTGCCAACATGTTAATGCATCAGTAATTCGATTATAAAATAATCCTGCATAATGAGTACTTTAAGCATTTTAAGTACATTTAGCTGATATTACTTTTACGTAAGTTACATTTTGAATGCAGGACTTGCGACCGAGTATTTCCACACTATGGTAGTGGTACTTTATATTGAGCAAAGGAAGAGTACTTCTTCTCCTGCAGAGTGCAGTAGTGAAGATGAATGTAGTAGAGCGAGAGACATGTGTTGAGTAATTCCATCTGATACAACCTGACAATCCCTCTGAGGATGCGGTGGAAATGACGGATATTTCTCAGCCTGCTGGTAACTCAGCCACACATCACCATGAAGAGTGTGATGTTGAGATTGTGTTCGGCTCAGGTGTTGAGCCATGAGCAAAGTTTGTAGTTGTGTTTTCTCGAACCTTTCTCCTACAAAAGAAATGTTGATAACTGAATGTGCTGAATATCAAAACGTATACATTTGCTTATCAGTTATGAGTCGTGGGATTTTCTTTAATGAAACCCTTTCATGGAGGGATTAATGAAATGATGCTCTTGTTGTGCTCCAAAGTGGTAGAGTGAACTCTGGAAGGGACCAGTTTCAGAATGATGAAATCAGAATGGTTGTTATGGAAAAGATGTTATCGCAAATGTCAGTGAAAATGTTTTTGACCTCGACTGATGAATCTCGCACTTCCACAGTTTGATGACATCGGGCCTGAGGGAGGCCGGTTCACGGACAATTAACATATTCATACTGCTCTGTGTGTTTATCTTTTAACCGTTTCCTCTCTTTTTGACATTTGTTTCAAGATATCTGAGCATCACATTGAATTCAGGTCTCCTTTGACTGCATGACTTCAAGGACCATCAGCACAAAACTCAAACACAGCAGAATATCTTCATAGTCGCTCAAGGAAACCTCTCCAACACATCTATCTCAATGTTTCATTCAGACCACAATCTGCTTTTCACTGTCACAGAAGAAGAGAAGGATTTAATGAAGTCTCAGGGTGTCTGTGAACTTTCTTTTTTCGTCTTTCTCTGTGTTGGGTATCAAGATATTCATAAGCTCTGGCAGAACCTGGCCGGAGATTGATTAAAATTGCTTGATGACCAGTTAGCCGGCCCTTCAAGTTCAGCTCAGATAAATGAACACTTTGTCCTTGTATGAGGCCCTGTCCTTGGTCTCTGATCGTAAACATGAACTCAAGTCTTAGATTGACATTTTGCATTGTGTGTTCACTTCTGAGTTTGTTCATTTTTGACTTAAGTTTGTAGCAGGGCAATGTAATTAAGAGGCAGAAGAAATCCTGTTATACTGCGTGAATTATGTTTGTTATTAGTTTGGAAAATCAGTCATAAACAAGGTGTATTTGTGGGTTGAAATTTTCCAATTTGGGGTATTAATATGGAATTGATAGAAATGATTCACCACATAAGATATATTCGAGGGAAGATTGTCTGGAAAGAATCTAATCTGGGAAAGCTAAACTGACAAATTATCAATATTTAGTGATAGATGTGGATGTCATTTATTTTACAGGGTATGTGTAAATATGTATAGGTATACTTGTTTGTGAATATATGTATGAAATATTTATTTTCTTTTTAGTTTCTTTAGGTGTATTCCTAATTGTTTTCTTTTTGTTTTCTTTGTACCGGCTGTGTTTTTAGTGTCATATTTAAAGCCTTCTTGGATGGCTGTGTGAAGGAAACAATAAAAATCATAATTGAAAGAGAAATACATTTTTCAAATGTGACTTTTGTAACAAAACCATAGCGTGATGAATAGATGTCAGTTGTTTTTGTTTAATAATGTGCTTTTAACTAGAGGCAAATGGCAAAGATAAAAATCTGCGTTTCTTTTAGATCAGAGGAATCAAGCTCTTAAGAAGCTTCATAATCTCAAAAAAATAATCCTCTTGATAACTGCTGAAATTAGTCTGTTATCAGTTTTTTGTGTGGAACAAATCCAGCTCATCGACCCTAAAAGAATAAAGATAGTGAATAACGAGACTGAGAGTCTCTGTTTGTGGCTCTCTGAGGCTGAACTAAGGTACAGCTGTGCTTTGGACTAAATGCTGAAATCAGCTTGTTAACTGAAATTGTTTCTTTTGTTGTCTTTTTTGTTTGTGACCTTGTTGACTACAGGAGGCGTAATGACATTTACAATTTCCACCTTATAAATCCATTACTAACTGATACAGGCTTATATTTATAAATGATCCCTTCCACTCTGTTATTTAATTTCAACCAAAAATACATCAAATCAAGGAGATTCTGCCAAAATACATTTGTAATCATGTGGTTATTATTGATGAGAATCTAAATTTATGATGTATGAAATTGGTGTATTGAGTGAATCTCACAATATCAATGTTCGTACTAACGTCATGTCAAATAGTGTCTATTTTTGCCTTGAGTGAAACGGCATCTGCTCACACAAGCCTACGGTAGAGATGCTGAGAAAACAACAGAGATAAAGAGGAATAAAATGCTCTGTGTGAGCCCCCCCCCCCCCACTGCTGGGACCTGCAGTCTCTGAACCGTGGTGTGAATGAAAAACATGGCTGCTAAGTCGTCATCGTGCTGATACGAAACATCAAGGTTGAATCATGTTATCCCGCGATGTGTGGAACAGATTGCACAGTTTCTCTGGAGCCTGAGTGGCCCCGGCCCTTCTGGCTGAATGCCCGGCCGGCTCTTTAATACCATTTGGAGTCCAGTTAAGCAGTCTGGAGGAGCTGCTCATCTTCCCAATCCTCCAATGGGGCACATCAGGGCACTGTGTAATTCTGGGAAAAGAGTGGAGTGGGCTAGTCTATACTTTCACTGACCTCTGTATATAATACCTGATGCAGCTGGCTGTGCTCACTCTGAGGGTAAATCTGGTAAGTGTAAAGCTATATAGTGTATTAATAAACCTCTGTGGGCATTCAAGTGCAGTTGAAGTCACATGAGGCAGTTATTGCTGTCGCTGTATAAGAGGTGAAGACAGTCGGCCATTGAACAGCTGCAGGAACAAACTCAGACTGTGGTTTCAATGTGACGTAAACAAAGTTGCTGATCAGCAGCTGACACATTTGCAGACGGCTGTGTGTGTGTTTGTTTATGTACTGAAGGTTTTAATAATGCATTGTGTTAGTCTGTAGGTTGATATATTGTACGTGATTGTACTTAGTCATGATTTCATTTTGATTTGGGGCACATTTTGTGTTATTTGTCTTGTGCTGTTTGTCTGTAACTCATTGTTATTGCTGCCTATAACATTTTTTGAAAGTCAGGCAGACTTTTGCCTGCTCGGATATAATCTTAATTCTTCCTCTCTTTGCTCTTCCTCCTCAAACAGAAAAGACTGCTCTTCTAACATCTTTAATATTTTGGAGATCCAAGCTGTTCTAAATAACTGGTGTTGATATAATGATGTTTTAAGTCGGAAAGGGGGAAACTCAGACAATAATAATAATGGAAAAGATCTCTAGTTGATTTTCTGGGATGACTTTGTGTGTCAAACACACAACGTGTGTGTCAGACACACAAAGGCATCTGCAGTGTGGGTTCTGCAGATTAACTCTCCTAACTTTGTGTAAACTAGGACGTTGGTCCATGAGGTTAAACACAATACCTATTGGCTTTGTCGTGTTTGACATATGGGATCCAACGTTATCTTAACATATTGAAGAAAGAAAACATATTGATTTTACTAACAATACCTTATGGACTCACATATCATTTCTTAAAAGCTTGAAGTGTAATTCTTGGAAATAGTTTACCCAACTCAGTGTCCCCTCTTACTAGTTTTTTCATGAGCTGTTTTCATTGGTGTTTTAGGACCTTGTGTTCTATTTGGCTTCATTGACGCTGGAAATAATAGTTTGACAAAACACTCCAAAAACTCAAGAGTCCACTACCATGCAGCTTTTTCTAGACTTTTCAACAGTGTCACATGGTCATCAGCAAATAAAGCTTCAGACCAAAAGAGTTATGAATTAAATCATTAACAGCATTCATGTCAAAGCAGACTTTGAACAGTCTAAAACAACAAAAACAAAAGTCTTTGGGGAGACCGGGGATGGTAGTAACACTTCACATCAGTAACTCAGTAGTTGTTTGTGCTAGATCGGTCAAACTTTACCCAGTACTCATATTTGTCTCCTACAAATAACACTCACCTGGACATCTGCTCCACAATCACACATTATTATAATACTAGATAGAAATATAGATGTAACAATGAAAGGTAATTTGCTGAGATACAATCCATGCTATCCAATTTATAACTCTACTGAAGAATAAAGAATAAACTGTTTTATAAAGTGAACAATTTGAAGTGAAAGTGTGTGGACTGTATTCCTGCATGTGCATCTGTCTCATAGGCCTAAGGGCTCAATCACTGACACAATTTGTCTCTGGGGTGCAGGCTTTGTGGGCAACAAACTGACTTTTTAATAAACTGTTACAACTGTCCTCCCCCAAGCAGCCATTACAGTAATGTGGGTGTTAAGTTAGCACCAATAAGAAGCACCAAATTAAAAGAAACTGCTACTTTATGTGAAGTCAAACCACATTATGATGAACGCCAGGCAAAAGATGATCTTGATGCAGGTTTGTTTTTCACTTTCTTACCTGACAATATTTGTTTTGGTCATAAAATCCACAATATTGATCACAGAAACATGCCATTTCTCCTGTGAGCTCAAAAGGGAAATGGGAGTGTGTGCTATTGATGACATCACCGCAGCTAGTGTCACTCCCTGGTCCTCCGTCGCCCCTAAGTGAACCTTGAGTAGGCAGTGTTATGTCAAACTATTATTTCGGATAATTATTGTTAGTTAATGTAAGTATTATCAGTACAATGTAGTCACAGTATTAAATGTAATTATGCTAAGTGGCCTCTTTCAGAGTATTATATTCTAACATTTTTATATTATATTTATCAGCTATTTAGCTATTTTTATTATATGTCTATATGTATTGTGCCTTTTTGCTTTGTGTGTTGAATTTGAGAGCTTCTGTGTTGCATGTCTTGTTAGTACTTGACAATGTAGTATAAGAATATCCTGAATGATGATACTACTTCTATTAATATTGTCACTTCTTTCATTGTTTGTGCACGCATTGTAAAGGGTCTTTGTACATTTGATCTTATATTCTGTTTTTAGGTTTACTTTGTAACATCTGCCTTGTGACTACAGATGAAAATGGCATCTTGGCTAATAACTCTGGCGCATTTACAACAATGTTTTTTATTATTGTGCACTGTCCCTTATCAAATAAACCAATAAATAAATCAGCAAAGTCACGAAAGTAACTATAAAGTAGCCTAGTGTCTCAGAATTGTACTTAATACTGCTCATCAGTATCTCTGACTGGACTGCACTGACTCTGCTGCAGTACTGGCGCGCTTTTGGACTACAAACTCCCTCAGTGTTATGTGTAGTACAAAACTATTGGTTCATGAAGTGACCGTTACAGCCAATCAGATCAAGCCTTCTAACATGCAGAAAAAACTGAAGTTGTTGTCCTATTTCCTCGACCGGTAATGTCTGAGTGCGGTGAGTTATGTTGAATTAATTTTACTTATTTTATATGGATGCTACTTTTTCGATGACATATGCCACACTGATATTTATGTATGGAGGTTTTCAACGGGGGGAGACAGCTAACGTTAACTTTTAGTCTGTCGCCGCCATTATACCACCGAAGAAGCGTATCCCGCCCTCCTTCTTCGGTCTTTTCTTCTTCTCCTGCTTGGTAACGTTAACAGAAAGTAAGCACCACTGGTCCAAGTGGTAAAAGGGGTTTAGTCACCGGCTAAATCGGCCCCTATGCCCGACGTCAAAGGAATGATCCGACGGTTGTTGTGTTAGCTTTCCGAGCTAGCAAGAAAGCTAGCTACCACGCCGGGGACACCAGTTAGCCATGTTGCTCGGAAAAATGGCCATCGTTGCATGTTAGCGACACAGTACTGGACAGAGATAACACAGTTTAGCTAGCTAGCTGTTAACAGATAGCATTGACTCGCTGGTAGCGCGAGCCAAACCAAACCCCTACTCAAACCGGTTAAAGGAGCTAACATGATGCTTGGTGTTAGCCGGGGATTGCATGAGCTAGGACTAATATCTATTGTCAATATCGGTTATTGTCCCTGCAGAAAACACTCATAAGTATCGGCCAACGTTCTGTTATCCTCCACAATGCACGTCATGTAATCAACGTTAACATTCATGGCGTTTAGACACCTGTTAGGTCCACTCTGCTCAGTAATGGATGAACAAAAAGCAAATTACAACAGGTGTTTGCAATAGGCGTAATCAGATGCAGACCAGCACACATCTGATGATTTAACGTTGATGCCGGACTGAGGTGATGCAGTCTTGCATAAACCCACTGCTTTGAATCTGACCACAGAGAAGAAGGGCGCAAATTTGTCCTAGACCACTAGTCCATCATCCCAACAGGGGGCAGTGGGGGCATTATTGTTCCGTAATTGACGGTTTATGATGTGGTTATATTCTTTATGTTTTGTTCTATTAATAAAACCCAAGCAAAGGCCGAAACCAACAATGGATTTATCACACTAACAAGTACTGCCCATGTGGGAATTTCAAATGCCCGACAAACCCTCAGACCTTTAACACTGTATAAAAGTATTGCACTGGGTGACATGTTGCCTCTTTACGTGGATGTGGTAACTGTAGTTTTAAAAAAAAATAAGTTGATCCCATGGACACCATCCTGCTGCTGTAACCTAAAACCTACAGTGTCCAGCTGTTTTACATCATTACTTTTTTGGGATCTTTAAAATAAATGTAATCTATATATTTGTGTACATTTAAACAATCTTTAGTAAGAACACATTGGCTTGGCGCTGAGTGTCAAAGACCTGTTGTAAAGCATTGAGAGACAGATTGAAATAGCAGTGTTTTCAGTCTTGTCATGGGATTTGTCGACAATAATAAACATGGAATATCGCCAGCCTCATCCTTTAAGCCACAGACTTGTCTGCCAGTTAAGATGATCAACTAGAAGGTGTGTCACACTGATGTTATTAAAAGGTATTGATGTGTGTCCTTCAGTGGATTTCTTTGATTTGTGAGGCTCTAGAGCTGTACTAGTGCAGTATGAGGTCCGACTGGTGTCTAGTAGGTGGGAAGGATTGCAGAAATTGTGTTTGATTATAGCTAGCTTCATTCACCAGCAGCATGCACTTCCAGTGGGTCCAATTACAGCACATATCTAATTGATGTTGGAGCAAAACGTCTGCCTGGCCCATGAAATGGCAGAGAGAGAGAGACTTGGCGAGGTCTCCACTGAGCAGCAACCTGCATGGTCAAAATAACAATTAGCCCAGGCTCAGCGCACGGTGAGTCATCCTGGCAACCCCAGGGTTAGCCTCTTGGCGCTTGTGTCCAAGCTGTTGTCTTGATAATATATGCAGGCACTTCTTTTCATCAGGAGAGGGCAATGTTCACAACCTAACTTCAAATGTAATGCACTGGTGGGTAGGCATCTATATAAGGCTCACGTCGGGATATTACTTTCATATTCCAAGCATGCTGAGTTTTGTGAACTGTTTCACCTTTTATCTAAGGATCAGTTTTGTGCTGCTGCCTTTCTTATGAAATGTTTTTGATTTCTAATTCCTTGGCAGCCATGGAGAGTTCGTCGGTGTACATGTGCTTCCCCTGCTACCAGGAGTTCAACACCCTGGAAGAGGTGCTCGAGCACCAGTTGACGTGCACCGCCGAGGATGAACAGCTGGAAACACCTGGAACCGCCCCTGTCACGGTTCCACTGCTACAGACTCGGGTAAATACTGGCACCGTCAACATTGTCCCCTTTTTATCAAATGAATGCAGGAGCTTTAGCTGCTCCTACAGGAGCGAAGAACATCAATATTGTGGCCTGAAACGACAAGAGGTGTGATTGCATAAAATCCTCTGAATTCGATGTGGAGAATGACATTGAAGTGACAAGTATAAAAGAAGTAATAAATTGACAATGTTCTGCTACTCATCATAGTAACAGTGACCTTGGCCAGAGCACTTAACATTGAGTCGTTTGCCGTGATTTATTGTCTCATTTCGAGGGGTTGTGTATTAATATCAAAGTGTTCTCTGATGTAATGATTAGCCATAGAACATAGCTGTTTTTTGTGTTGGATAGTAATCCGGCTCATTAGTGCTGACCGATAACTCGTATTTTCATCATCATCGCAATATGAAACTGCGTGATAAACACGTCGCAAAAGACCAAAACAGTCTGTCCTCCGCTGCTGCTGTTTTACACAAGCACAGCTCGCTAGCTCGACTAATAGCGAATTGTTACTAACAAGTAGACGACAGAGCCTCCGCGTTATTGTTTTATTACAGCGTAAACCTCGACTACACAAGCTAAAACAAAAGCTATCTGTATGTAGTCCAGCTGTTTAGCTCTGTTAGCCATGTATTTTATAATTTGTCAAATTCAAAAACTGCTGGCTGACATACATAATGTATGATATGGATACTTTTCTTATGCACATTTAATTATTTATTGCTAGTCATATTATCGTTGCAATACTGAACAAACATGATCTTGACATATGTGTTTGGCAGGCTGGATTTACCCTTTTTTAAATTATTTTTACTTTTGCTACTGGAACATGTATGCATACCTTATCCTGGTAAATCCTCACTAAGTCTCTGCACCACTACATCTGTACAGACCTTTAACTTTTACCGCGATACTTTGTCGGTGGCTGTGTAGTAAGGCCTGCACATTATTCATTCGTTTTCTAAGTACTTAAGTTCTACCTGGAACTGCCTTCTGTCCAGGGTAATGGCAAAATAGCACATTAGCACATTGTGTATCACAGTAACGAGTCTCTAGTGATGCAAACAGGTGTAACGGGCAAACATGTGGCAGTGCTAAATGTTGATTAATTATGGAGTGTTGGCTTCTTAGTCGATGCATGTTTTATGTTTTGAAATAAATCATATCTGGCATACATCATATGTACCAGTGCTGTTGGTTGAGCTCTGTTCTGAAAGTGTTGGTGTTCACAATAATTTGTTGAATCAGAGCATACAGTTTTCAGCTTAATGGAGAGGTTGTTTTTGGTAATATGATACAGTACAATGGCGACATAGTTAAAAAAAAGAAATAAGCCAGGAATGCACTTTGGGTATTAATTTGATAAATGATGCAGGGTTGTGCTCAGCGGCACGACGGCTCCCTAAAATAGAAGCCAAAATATTTTGATCACTTGTTGGTGGCACGCTCTTAGTTTAGGGAAGAACTTTTCGTGCCCCTGTGTCTGCAGCCTTGGCCGGAGGCGTGATTTTTCAGGGTTGTACGTTTGTCTGAGCGTCCGTTCTCATGAAGCGGTGCCTCAGGAACGCCTGGTGGGAATTCCTTCACATTTTGCACTAATGTCCACTGGGACTCAAGAATTAATTGATTGGAATTTGGTGGTTCCTTTGACTTCACAAATACAATTCTTTGGCCATAACTCAAAAATCCACATGGTAATAATGACAATTATACACAAATGTCTACTCGGATAAAGTTATTAAGGGATTTTCGGACAGACATGGATGTACGCTGCAACTTGACAGGTTGGTGAAGGGATAGAACCGGGACGCGGTAACTCTAGTTTAGATATGCAGCGGCTTTTCTTTCCCTCTGTGTACTTCTCTATGGGAATTCAGATGTAGTTATATTGTTTTGGATTAAAATGGATTTTTGCAGTGCATTCAATATTTTTTACTTCATGTGTCCTGTTTGGAAGATATTCTTCTCGGATGAATTTCATCAAAATTATTCGCGTATTTAATTTGACTTCTGCGAAGATGCTATTTGAATTGCAGAGTTGTAGAGTTGTATATCCTTACAGTCTTCAACACGCGTCCATAAAGCACAGTGACACTCATGACAGACAAATTGCATCCTGAGTCACTGGGGGGGGGGGGGGCATGAGAAATGCATCCGTCAGCGGCACCCTTTCTCCTGATGGATCGCTCATTGGCCTTCACATGGAGGAATCAGCAGGACAAACACTATGAAAGCTGCGCACCTTATGACTTCCTGCCCCCCCCCTTGCTTAAGCTGGTTTACTTCACATATGGCAGCCATTAACATCTATCAATAATGAGAGTAATAGGAGTAAGAGTTGTTAAATAAGTGTAATTTGTTCATCAAATTCACTTGAGCTGCCCTCTAAAAGCTTCAATATTTTGATTCTGAAAAGTGTAATAACTCAACTGCATGCTCAAGTGTTGTTGGAGTGCGTTTCAGTCTTAGTGCCCTGGCCAGCTGCTTGCATCGCCGTCTGGCTGATATAGTTTAGTCTGTTTTAAACAAGAGGCCGATTTATATTATGGGACTTGTGTCTGCCATTTTTGTAGTTTCATTAATTGTAATTAACAGCAAAATGTAAGCAGTGGATAAACGCTACAACCTAAATAAAATACATAGAGAGCTTTGACGTCGTGTTCTGCACCAAGAAACACTTGCCACGGCCCATTTATTCAGCATTTAACTGTCCAAATGTTCCGTGTTTCCCACAGGGTTTTGTGGGACTGGTTGGTGGACTGTGGACCCTCTATGGGGCTTCGGGGGCATGCTCCCCCGGAAAAACATTTTGTCCACTTTCAAGTTAAATGCTTCAATCTGGTCACTATGAGAGCATTAAGAGGCCAGATCTATGATGGATTGTGTGCTCTTGTAAACAGTGCTCCTGCTGTTGGTCTAGTGCTGGAATGCATATTTAGGCTCCTTCAGAACAAAATATAAGTCAACAAATAATATGATGTATTTAAAATTAGCTCCAGCGTTACCAGCTGCCTCATTAAAGTCATGAACACATCAATGCATCAGTAATTATTCTATGACGAAGGCGTATCGTAAATGTATTATTTGAAATGGGTCGTTATGCATAATGAGTTTACTTTTACCAAACTACAGCTGGTCACTGCGCAGGAAGTGAGCACAGATTTTTACTGTAAAATCTATGTAATTAATGGGAAACACTGCTTGTAGGACGGGAG
Source organism: Anarrhichthys ocellatus (assembly GCF_004355925.1). Classification (NCBI taxonomy): domain Eukaryota; kingdom Metazoa; phylum Chordata; class Actinopteri; order Perciformes; family Anarhichadidae; genus Anarrhichthys; species Anarrhichthys ocellatus. The sequence continues at coordinate 6,392,502 of NW_022280043.1, forward strand.
TCTTGTCTCCTCACTTGTGAATGTGTGTTTTTGTTCGAGGTATGATCTTCTACTCTCTCTAGCCACACTAGCTTTTCAACGGGCGACACACGTTGAATCTCTAGATGATCCGCCAAGCTGAGCTTCTCACGGTCCACGTGTCTTTAGCACAGTACTGATCTAACAGCGTCCATGTTTTTTCATGTGGGTTAAGATGTAAACGTTTCAAAGATGTGAATTCTTTTAAGTGTAAAGTAATTCCCATTTTGACTGTGGTAAAAAAACCTTTGAAATAACAGAACAACATGAATATATCATAAATTTTAGGTCACATCGCTCACCTCTACTGTATTTTGTCCGACTATACTGTATATGCACGGAAGACGGTCGCTTATTTAGTATTAATCACAATATGAAACAAGGAATGCTCAAAACTTATCACAAAGGTCAGAATAAATTGATTTATTGTAGTACAATTTCACAAGATATGCCCTTTGTTGCCAAGAAATTGAGGATTCTCTCCAAAGAAAGCAGCTGTAACAAAAATCAACTAATGCAAACAAAAACTAAAACGGCACATTGTTATTTCTTTAAATTGTCTATTACCATTTACTGTGCCACTAACCGGATCCGTGTAAGTGTTATAGTTTATTTATTAGTTCATATCCAAAGGGGCAGAAACGAGATAACTACTAACCAGCTAGCCCAGACACATCTGTCTTGTGATACCATTTAAAGCCGACGTTATTTTGAAGACATTTGCTTTAAGATCACAAGTAAGAAAACCACACTCGGCAGACCGATGGCTGCAGGCTGTGACCTCATTTACACCTGGTGTTAACATGCTGTCTGTATTTATAAGAGGAACAATCAGAACGCTGTTGAATCAGCCGGACCAAATTAACTCTTTACATAAATAGAATGCTAAAACTAAGGCCCATAAATCACTGCATTATGTGAGAGTGACGTACTGAACTGTCGACGTCTTTAACCTCGACCTTGATGTTCTGTTTTTATCATTCAAATAGACTCGGGGAGCAAATGTAAAACCTTGTGGAGTGACCCATTCCACCCGATGGGCCTTTGATAGTTATCAGCCGGGCTGAGGCCTGATCTTGGCTGTCTGGAGCTCTCAGAGCAACCTCGGCTCTAAACACATGCCGCTCTAATTGACCTCAGTACCCCAACACTGAATTCTCATCCCTCATCTGCCAGAGAGAATGAAATGAAAACAAAACGCTGCAGGTCTACTTGAGTCATTTCCTTTGTGCACAGAAACAAACGCAACAAGTGAAACATTAAAGAGAGTCTAATCTCCAATTTCCTCTCTTTTTTTTTTTTTTGTCCTCCCCTTGTCTTTGCAGCAACAGGTCATCAATATATCAAAGACATTAACAGTCCCACAGATTGAAGTCCAAGCAGGACACTCCTCGGTGCAACCTGTTCTCCAGCAGGCTGCAGTCGGTGCAGATGTAGCATCAGACCAGCCCAGAATCCTCTACCAATGTGGGGACTGTGATGAGCTTTTCAAGAGCCTGGACCTTTGGCAGCAACACCGTAAAGAAGAGGCATGTCAGCAGTCCGCCTCTGGGAGGAAGTCGAACCCTGATTCACAACCTGAGCCAGAGACCGCTTCAGCTCAGAGCTCGGATTTAACTTTAAACACAGAGGAAACTACACACGAAACTAGTGAAAATCTTCAACCTGAACAAGTGGAGACTCCCGAAGCAGAGGAAGAGAGGCAGCAGGTTGCAGAGACCTCTTCAGTTCAGAGCTCTGATCCTCCGGTTTCTGAGGTGGCGGCGGCCTCAATCTCCAATCAAGAGGAGTGGTCTCCCAAGAGGAGAGGGCTCAACAAAAAGCCCAAGCCTGAACCCGTGCTCCTGTGTGTGGACTGTGGCTCTTGCTTCGGCCTGGTGTCTGAACTAGTGTCCCACCGCAAGACCCAACATGGCTTTGAGGAAGCTCTGCACCGCTGCCCCGTGTGCGGGGAAAGCTTTCTCAACACCACACTTTTTCTCTACCACCGCAAGCAACACCGGCAGAAAGGCGAGGAAAGGTCGGTCGAGGTCCCCGAAGAGAACTCAAAGCAAGTTTTTACTCGGAGCAACGGGACCGACGCCACTCCCCCCACCGGTGTCGCCTCCAGTTTCACACAGCCCGAGTTGTTCATGTGCACCCAGTGTGGGGAGAGCTTCAGTGACGAGGGAGGGCTGGGCACCCATCGTAAGCAGAAGCACGGCCTAAAGGAGCCGCTACACATTTGCCCCCATTGTGACGAGAGCTTCATGAACACCACCCAGTATCTGTACCATCGCCGGCAGCATCGCTTCACATCGGGGACAGAGGTGGCGGAAGGAGCTGAAACGGGCGATGAAGCAGCTAAACCTCAGGATGCCCCACAGAGCTCAAAGCGGCTGCTTTCCCCGCACGCCACTGCTTGTGATCCCGGTTCACCGCTAGCTAAGAGAAGTCGGCCCTCTTTCAGGATCCTGAGCGGCAGTGGTGCCGGTAAGTGAAAAACATTAGTTTTAAAAGCCCATTTGTGCGTTTGTCGCAGGATGTTTTGGTCCTTAGTGAACAGTTTTTTTGTGTTGTCAGGAAACAAAGCCATCAAAGAGGAATCAGAGGGCAGTACTGCAGCAGACTTGGACAACACCAACCACCCTCCACCTGCCAAGCTGCTGCAGGACTGGGCCCGCACCCCACTACCCCATGTGTGCCCCTACTGCGGCAAAACCTTCACCCGGCGCGTCTTCCTCCGCACACACGTCTTCAGCCACACCGGAGAAAAGCTCTTCACGTGCAAGGTACCAATCAAAACTGGATCAAAATCTGTCCTTTTCTTATGTCTGGGGGATCATTGTATTTGTTGGAAATGTCACCTTCGTCACGCAGCAGACATCGTCGAGATGATGTAATGCTTTTGAAGTGTTTCAGGTTTGAGTCAAACACAATCTTGAACCACCGACCTCATTATATTTGACAGTTTCTCTGCACAATGGAGATTGTTTTCAAAAACTAGGATTTGAGAAAATGTAGCCATATGCAACTTTATTTATTTTCCTTAAAAATGAGGTGCTTAAAAAGTTTGTATATATACGATTATGGCTTTGATCCTGATTGTTGTTGCTGTGAAGGTTTGCACAAAGTCCTTCACTAACTCCCAGAGCCTGCTGCGCCACAGCATGAGCCACACGGGCAACAAACCCTTCAGCTGCGACGTTTGTGGCAAAAACTTCTCCCAGGCGGCCACCCTGAAGAGACACCAACGCATCCACATGTCAACACAGCCGCGACGCAAGCGTGGACGCAAACCGGTACTGTCTCTGAAATACCTCTCAAATATTACAAAATGTTGTATCTATCATTTTGTAAAATGAAAGCATATTTAATCAGCATTTGTCATGTTGAAATGATTGCGAGAGATATCTTTGATTCTGTTATTTTTGGTAGATAACTTGGAGTGGAATCCTTTTTTCTTTTTCTTATTTCTACTGACCTTGACTGCTGTGTCACCCTGCAGGTGTGTACGCTGGACAATGAGGGATCTGCTCATCTATTCTCCTGTCCTCACTGCCCGTCACGGTTCAACACGGAGGATCAGCTCAACCATCACAAGTAATAACACAACAACAATATTGCATTAGTTGTTCCGCATTCTGTATTTGTGGAAGTGTAGGAGGAAATGACCACAACCCATCTAACCACTCCCGTTACATACTGTGCGTCATACTCAACACTCTAAAAGCTTGAAACATCTGGATTTCCGTATACACGCAAGATTGTCAGTATTCAATCAGTTACGACCCTGTTTACGGTGTAAAAACATGAGAATTACGGTTCCAAACAGAACCGCGGACAGGATTTAGATAAACCTGACGCCGCTGCCCGACCCTCGCCAAGAGCCGCAGTAGTTGAGCCGTGTCTGACTACTGAGCAAGACCTTAAAGCCGTGTAGCAAGCACACTGACTGAGATGTCTGCGTGCCCTTGAGCCTCAGCCACATATGATTGACAGACAGAGGCCCAGTAAATTAAGATGATAACGATAACAACCCAGGGCGGGGGAAGAGGCTCCTGCCTGGGTGAGCAAGGTGGAGAGGACATTGTGTGCGTGTGTGCGTGTGTGCGCGTGTGCGTGTGTGCGTGTGCGTGTGTGGGTGGATGGATGGATGGATGGATGGATGGATGGATGGATGTACTGAGCCAAAAGCAGAAACCAGACACCCCCCCCACCCCCCAAAAAAAGTTTTACTGTTCAAATACCTTTGGGTGTTTGTGTTGATACTGACTGACAAACACCAGTTGCATGTTCTGGAAAACAGTGGACCATACAGGCAATTTGGTGCCATGCTAGCAAGAGTCAGTGTTGAGACTTTTCTGTTAATCAGCAGATAATATTTTGGGTAAATCAGTATTAATTGGTCTGTTTAATAACAGCCTTAAATATATTATTTTGTCCTAAACAGTCCAAAACCCAACAATCACAACTCAAAGGGCACTTAAGAGCTTCATCTCACAGTCTCCTTCATGCAGATGCAGTTTACACATACTTTAATTACTGGAGAATATTTCAGATTGTTATGTTTTTTCCCAACGTCACGACAATAAGTTTAGAAGATGAGGAAAAGCAAAAGATTGCAATTTTGCTTGAAATGGCTAAAACCATTCGGTGATTATCAAAATTGTTTTAGATTCATGTTTCTGAGCTCTAGTCAGTGTAGTAATAATGCTGAGTGTGCAGTGTCACCCCTACTCATTAAAGAACATCTGGCTGGGAGAAGAGGTGACCCTGGCTGAAAATGTAATCCTCCCTGCTGCCTCAGGGTCAGCTGTCCCTGAAATATTGATTTCTCTTGTCTATTTAACGGGGAACAGAAACAGCCTGGCCTCTTCTACGGCCATTGAGAGGTCCTTGCACATCACCTCTAGCATCCCGCTTCACCTTAAGTGACTCGTGTCTTTTGCTGCAACTGCAGCAGTAATATACATAACGCATAAAGCCGTATGTGTGCAACATCATGATCCCTAAACTTCAACATCATCCGTGTTTGTCCTGAGAGCAGGCCTGATGCAGCGTTAGGTGTACACATCCCAACACTTCTCTCCTCCCCTACGACGATATCCAGTGTAACGTTATGCAATGGATAAATATAGTCTTTCATGTCCTGACTCGGACTCCTCCCAGTTTATTGCATTTATATTTGTTAAATCTGCAGCCGTTATACACTCGGCTAATTCCCTTTATTTAACCTGAAGCACAGCTAAGCACATACTTACTGGTAATCCTCATACAAGTCAAATAAAGGGTGGCAGCTTAAAACCAAAACATTACTTTCCCCCACTCTTTACATTCTGCATGTGTCTTTCGTTTGTGCCATTTTCAGTCTTTATTCAGTGCTATTTAATTGTTTGTGTGACTATTCCCTCTCCCTGTGAGGCATTTTTGCCCATTTCCCTACGTCCGCGTTATTCCTTTTGCAGGATAGCTTGAAACGTGTCCGTGTCAATAATCTGCTGGAGGATTAAAGCTCTCATGTGAATATGTTTTTGTGTTTTTAAACAGACTGCTCCACACCAGCCATCCATTCCCCTGCCACGAATGTGGAGAGGCCTTCAAACGGCGGAGAGAACTGGATCTGCACTCGCTCACTCACCAAGGTGAGTGTTCAGGGCTCAGCCTGGCATTATGTCGTTCACCCCTATACTTTCATGGTTAGCAGGAGCAACCTAAAGCTGATATAAACTGCAGACAGCCATCATCTGGGCTGCAGTGTTTTCCTCCGTTATGCAACATCTCTTTTGTTCAGCGGTTAGTGTCACAGACAGTATGTCACATCCTTTCCCTGTGTGAACATTCCCATTAGACCTAATCAAGAAATGAAATGCAAGCCCTTTTGCCTGCTTGTAATGGAAACCTAATTTAGATGTTTTTATCTTATCGGGACAGCAATTGATTAATGCATAGGCGATAAATGCCCCCATCAGCCTGCCCGGGTGGCCCATCTTGTTTTATTTATCAACATACATCCGTGTCATATGTGCTTTGCTCCTCTGATGCATTAAGTCAATGACTTTCCATTGATTTGCGTCCCATATGGAACGCAGGAGGGAGGAAGATGGAGGTAAATGAATTGGGTCAACATGTTGACTCTTCATCTTAATCAGGGGGGGGCTGGCACGGCAACCTCATTAGTGAAGCTTGAAGAGTCAGCGCGCCGCAGGGTTCAGAGGTACGACGCTCCTCAGAGAGAGAGTAGATGGGAGAGATTGATCAGTCTGGGGCCAAAGGCGGAGGCCGTCCTTATTAAAGGTTTAATCAGAGGGTCCCGGTGGGGAGCGGAGGGGCTCGCTCCTTACTGGGATAGACGCTACAGATGGTTAGCAGATTGCATAGACGTTGGCTCGACGACCTATAGGCTCACTGATGAACCGTCAGTGTCAGCGATTTGCCAGCCAGCTTCTCAAGAGCAACGCAGCGAGAGTGTGGTTGGCTTTGCCAAAATCCAACTAGGGCACCAGCTGATCACAGCTGAGATGATGAGCAGATTAATTGATCAGCCAACTGACGGGAACATAATCTGCAACACTTTTAACTATTGTTTATTCACTTTAATCAGGTGAAAATGCCAAATATTTGCTGATCTCAGTTGTGAGGATCGACTGCTTTTCTCTTTTTTTCTCTATATTTAAGCTTAAATAAATATGTAAATTGGATATTTATATGATTTGGAAAAAAAAGCCAACGTCACGATCACCCTGGGAAATCTGCACGATCAATTTATGATGAGAATAATTATTAGTTGCAGTTCTGCAAATAATTATTATTGATTAATCTGTCAATGATTGTATTGATTTGTCTGTGAAAAGAAAGGCCTGTTGCATTTCAGATGTTTCAGTCCAACATAAATAATTATATTTACAGTGGAAACATGTATCAAGTAATCCATTTCATTTTGAAAAGTCAGCTTTTTAAAAACCAACATGGCTCAGTTCAAAATTTTGTTTCAAAACAAAAAAACTGCTCTCTTCTCTGATCAGATGATTTGCTACCACTACACCTCTTATGATTATTATAACATCATACAGATAACCGTCTAATTTGTAAATGATATATTCATTACATGATTATAAAGTAATGAAACAGACAGCTTCGGAATGTACTGAATTTTATTCTCTGTCTGGTACAGTACAGCTGTTTGAAATGCTTTTTAAATGACTGTACTGTGTATAGTTCTAATTAAAGGCGGATGTTAATGGGATTCCTGTAGATTGGGACTCAATTTCACCTTTCATGGCGTGACTCGGACAGAACGGGAGCAGCACTCCTAATGACAATAGGTCAGAGTCAGATGTAGGCGATTCTGTGCCGGTCACATTAACATGAGACACCTGCACACAGAGGCTCAACCACAGCACAGGGTCTCTCCCTCTGCTCTTGTTGTGTGTGGGGCAGGCAGGAGTTAATATAAATGAATACACACTCCTTTACATTCTTGTAAATAGATACTGATTCATAAATAGATTTGTATAAATAAATAGATGAATAAATACATAGTTTTAAATGTATAAATAGTTGACTATGGTAAGCCTACACACACAGTATATAATACTAATATAATAAATCTGAATCGGCCAAGAAAATTGCAATGCTGGGATGTCTAGTCTTTACTCAATAAAAATGCAGTTCTAATAGAAATAACCACAGGAACGAGGCTGGGACGGGACAGTTTACATTGTAATGCAGTATATAATATATAGCTTCCTGTAGGCCCGCTGCAGTATGTGTCCCTGTACGCATTCGCTGTCCGTCTCCATCTCTAGCAGCCGTGACGGCTTCTTGTTGAGTAGACGACACACGGTAGCCTGAGGAACATCTCGTTGGTTTGTCATAAGCTTCGAGGAGACCACGTTATTCAATTAGAGAAAATAAATGAGTTTTTGTTTCCGTCATGATTTCAATGTGCATGCAAGCTAAGAGCTAAGAGCAGACGGGTTACAACGAGGAAAAGAATCATCGGAGTAAAGTAAATAGTTCATTCTTTAAACAGCACTTGTAAAGGAATTGGGACTGCACAGTGTATCTTTTTGAAGCTCATTGCTATGACAGCGTGCCAAATAAACACAGGGAAACATATTGTCTCAGATGCAACCAAAATTGTCTGCATCTGAATCACCAAACATTTCTATCTGCACCACCTGCTGCTGCACAATTGTTAGAGCGACGGCGACGAGCTCAAATCCGCCATCAGATGTCACCGTGACAGGAAAGCCTTTTGCAGCACGATGACCGAGTATGACCGCCTGCCTAAAAACCTGACGCTGTTCCATTGCAGACAAGCAGCCGGCGACGTGTCACCACTGTTCAACCCAGTTCGTGAACCAGTCGGTGCTGGAAATCCACATGCAGCGTTGCCCTTCCACAGAGGAGGACAAGAACACGGGTCGTGGACGGGGTCAGGGCCGGGGACGATGCACCGGACAGGTTGGGAACACAGCAACATAAATGAAGGTTTTTCTTCTCCACTGCAAAGATACTCACAGTGTGAGGGATTGCTAAATTCTAAGAGACAAATTTGGATGAAACTAGGTCACCAGTCCAGATGGAAAGAAAGTGGGGTTAGCATTAGAGGGGGGGTGATGTAACAAAGGTCCCCGGTTGTGTGACGTTGTGGTTACGTCAGCCCATACAGACACAGACCTTTTCTCTTTTCATTAATTACCCCTCGTCTGTTCATTCTCCGTCTCCTCACTTTCCGGTTTGTCTCCTCTTTCAGGTCGAGTGTGACCTATGCGGCCACCGTTGCATGACCCAGGAGGGCCTCGACCTCCATCGGTTATCCCACACGGGCCAGACGCCCCTCAAGTGCCCGGTGAGGCCTTGCCGCCGGCGATTTACCTCCAACAGTACCCTGGAGGAGCACGTGGTGGCCCATTTCCAGGGCACGCTCGGCAAGTCCAAAAACCGACCCCGCTTCCGCTGTCAGATTTGCCTCAAGGAGTTTTCCTACAATTCCACCTTTAATGTTCACATGAGGACCCACACTGATGAGAGGCCCTTTGAGGTAAGAAGGATGGTGTGTGTGTGTGTGTGTGTGTGTGTGTGTGTGTGTGTGTGTGTGTG
>NW_022280043.1:6401616-6418182 GCF_004355925.1 Anarrhichthys ocellatus
TGTGTGTGTGTGTGTGTGTGTGTGTGTGTGTGTGTGTGTGTGTGTGTTTGCATAAAAAGGGAATATCTCTCTCTCCTTCTGAATCACATTTTGTCCTTTTTCTTATAAAATGCTTTCAAACCCTCTAACGGCCGTATTTTAAATTGATATCCAGCACTTCTTCACCCCCATGGTCACTCCCGCTCATGGCTGTGGCCATCGCTCCGGTTCCGGACCATGGTCATATGTGCAGCGTGTGTTCTGCGGGTGTTTCCTCCCTCCCTGTGTACCTGTGATTAATGACAGGCCCCCCCCACCCCGTGTCTGTTACTATTCTGGGACTCTCTCCCTGTTGCTCTGGTGACGAGGCAGGACATCAACCATAGACATACCCAAGCCCATCACGGCACATCCGACTGTAGAAATTGATTTCAATTCTGTGGCCGTATCTATCAGGCATTCTATGGACATATGTTCAAGCATTATGGTAAGGAATTTTAATGAAATATCCTGTGTGTTCCTGGAGGGATAACTATATTTATTTACCAAGTATATGAAGCGCAAACTATCTGGAAAGGTGATTTCATTCGAGTATATCTCACAGAGATACTGACGCTGCAAAACTGACAAACGGGGGTTACAGATTCGATCTGAGTGTCCCCAGTAGGAATCAAAGCAAAGCACAACGAAGTCGTTGTTGTGTCGAGCCTCAGGTTTAATCTCGTATCTGGTTGAAGTTCATTGTCTGCGCTCAGGTGGCACAAAGCAGAAGTGTGTAAGGGATAGTACAAGTGTGTACTATCCCTTACACACTTGTAGAGCTGCAACCATTAATCCATTAGTTGGCCAACAGATATTAGTCCGCAGATACTCTGATAATTGTTCGTCATTCATCACGCAAAAAAACTATTTTCTGGTTCCAGCTTCTTAAATGTAAATATTTGCTCGGAAATTGTAATTTTTAAACCGTCCTCTGATGATTCATAAAGCAAACGGCTAACTGATTGTCTGAAAATAATCGGGGGATTAATAGGTTATGAAAGAAATTGTGTAACACACTTGTGTTCTTTTTATTCCTTTGAATCTGGCCCCCCCCCTGCTCTTCTACCCCCGCTGCATCTTTAGAATAATACTAATTGTAGTAGAGTTTTGTGCATTGGCACTGTTGTGAACTGTACTTTCTTGACACCTCCTTACCTTTCTGTGTTTTAAACACTTTTCCACCGTCCCCCATTCTCCTCCACCAGTGCGCCACATGTGGCAAGCGCTTCCGCCAGCTGCCCCATCTGCAGGACCACGAGCGCATCCACAGCGGCATCCGCCCTTTCTGCTGCTGGATTTGCGGCAAGAGTTTCAGCGTGGCCGCCCGGCTCACCGAGCACGCCCGCACCCACAGCGGGGAGAAGCCGTACCCCTGTCCCCACTGCCCGGCGGCCTTCCGCTCTCGCTCCAACCTGGACAAACACATCCGGCTGCACGGAGACCTGCCCATGGACAGCGCGGAGCAGGCTGCACAGGACGCCGAGGCCGCCCACGTACAGAAGGTGCTTGAGGGGGCCAAGGTGCTGTCCTCTCTGGCCGCCACAGGGGAGATAGATTCTGGCTCGGTGCAGACCATCTACGTGCTGCAGGGGACCGAAGGAGGCGGCGACACGGTCATGATCCCGGCCGATCAGTTCACCGGCATGGACGGCACCTCGCAGGTCGTCATCCTGCCCTCCTCTGTTCTGGGAGCTCAGGGCATTAATGTTCCCACGATCACCATGGACGGAAATGAAATCACCATGGTGGAGACGAACCAGTCGCAATCGCATCACGCCATCGAGTTCATTGTGGAGGAGACCGTATAAATGGAGGATTCAAAAACTATTGTGGAAATGGCAACACGGTAGACTAGTTGAGAATATAGACTGCTCGAGTCAAAAGTTTGATAATTGAAGCATATTGAGTAATTACTTTTTTATAAATATATATATTGTTTGATAGGTTTCTAAGCCAGGTTCTTTTCTTGAGAATAAAATTGGATAACCTGGTTCAAAAAGTTCATAAAAGGTTCATACACGCATGAATGCTCGGGGGAACAGAATGTACCTTTTAAATGAACAAACAGATTGTTAAATTGGCCTTTGATTATATATGTATTTACAGCCCCTATTTATTAGGGGAAGACGAGTGGCGACCCCTGAAATGTCTTCTGCTTTCTTTATAATAAAACGCTTCAGCTTTCACACTTGTGAGCGTCCATCAATTTATAGGGTGCGTGACACGAGGGGCATTACCCCCGTCCCATCAGCTGGGATGGTTTTTACAGGCCCCGCTGTAAATGGTCAATACGGGGTCTTCTACTGCGAAATATACAAACAAGTGAGCGGACAGCTCTGTCACATGCACACTAATGTTACTGAAAGGCAGGACGAAGTAGACACGTGTGTATGGATCAACTCCCATGTTCCGATAATTTACAGAGCATTTATGTTATCGATTGGTTTTGTGCTGTAATTAAATACAATGGTAACAAGGATACGGCGAGATCTATGATGATTTAGCTGAAGTGCAGCATTATGCAGTGGCAAGTAGAGCAATGAAATTATTCAGCACTTGCTGTATAGTTATCAAAAATAATGATCCAATTTGTGTCTAAATGGGAAGGGGCATAATATGATATAAGTTTTGCCAGCTCTGCACTAGACCATTATAGGCTTCCAAAGCACAGTTTATGGCTGTCTCCCACCCAGTGATTGCTGACGGGGGGTTTGAAACCACACACACACACACACACACACACACACACACAGGCAATCTGTCTTAGTTTGTTTTCATGTCATGGAGGAAGAAATGCTGATGATTTCACGGAGTACTGAAATGGGGAAATAGCAGCATTCCTGCAGAGTGTGAGTAGCACATCAGGAAATATAGAGGGCTCCTCGGGAGCAAAACGAAGCCAGAGCCAAGAATCTAGCTGCTATTCAATGCTTCTCTGAGAGAGAGTCAACAGGCAACCAGTCCATAAATACATGCTTTTTTTTTTTTCCTCCTAGAACATCTTGAGCGCTGATATTCTGCTGGAGTGCCGTTTATCATACATGCTGCCAAACATTGAGGCTGAAAACACTCAACAAACACGCAGATGTGTAAGGACGTTGTTGACGCTGGAGGTGAAATCATGAGACTTGTATGCTCTCGGGAAGCAGCCTGCCTGAAGTATAATGGATCTATTTGCTTTACAGAAGTGTATTCTTGACTGTGTTTATGCCTGAGCTCAGACTTAACATTGTGCTCTTGTTTTGTTTTTTTGGGGGGTTCTGGATCGGTGATGAGGACGGATAAACAAAATCTGATTTTTGAAACCAGAAAATCTTGAAGACTATAGTTTAACTTACGACTTTAAGTGTGATTTGTACGTTATATCATGTCGGCAAGGGTAAGGACCTTGGCACCAGTGAGTTTTTATAAAACAATTTCAAGGACACCTTTTGGTAAAAGAACGTCAACCTTCAGTTGACAGGAAATATTTTCAATGTCACTGAAAACTGACGTGGCAAGTGTATAAACTAAACTCTATTTTTCACTTCACTGATGAAAATGCACACAAACCAATGGCAAGTATATGATTCATAATCATGCATGCTCAAAGCTGATATGAATATAAACCTAGGCTTGTACGTGCGATCGTTTCTACAATTGTGTATTTAAATTATTCATGGCATTTATAGGCTGTAGAAGCAGGCGGGCAAAAGAGTTGTTTTTTTAAATCTTTCAATACAACCAAATGTAATGGACGATTATGCAGATTCATGGCCCTAAAACAACCGTCAGAGTTAGGAATGTCCTTGTTACAAATTAAAACAGGAGAAACACGCACACATGCAGTAGCTGCCCTCACCCTGGGCATCCCTTTTGATTCTCACCTCTTTTCATATCATAAACACTAAAAATACCCAAGTGACCCTCAGGAGAGCAATGTGCACATTCAGCTCTCGCGTCAGTAAACTCGCTGACATCACGGTGTCCCGTGCAGGTGGAGGACACCACGAGCTCTGGTGCTGCCTTATGCTGCACCTCCAGGTAGAAGTAGCAGTGACGTTAGAGCGGATGTCAACTGTTCAACATTGCTTAGTGTGGCGTTTAAAAAAACAACAGTATTTGTTATTTGTTATACTAGTATAATATTTCTAGTGTTTTCATGTATGTGACCCTTTATGTTCGATGCAAAAGACGTTTCAACAGTTTATCCATTAGCTTTTAGCTAATGTCCGATATGTTTTAAGTCAAGTAGCGGGCTACTTTTAGCGTTACAGCTATATACAGTATATCATTTACTTTTAGCACTTTCAGCTATATATCATCTACTTTTAGGGCTTTATTTAGCTATACAGTGGGTACGGAAAGTATTCAGACCCCTTTAAATTTTTCACTCTGTTTCATTGCAGCCATTTGCTAAAATCAAAAAATTTCTCATTAATGTACACTCAGCACCCCATCTTGACAGAAAAAACAGAAATGTAGAAATTTTTGCAAATTTATTAAAAAAGAAAAACTGAAATATCACATGGTCATAAGTATTCAGACCCTTTGCTGTGACACTCATATTTAACTCACATGCTGTCCATTTCTTCTGATCCTCCTTGAGATTGTTCTACTCCTTCATTGGAGTCCAGCTGTGTTTAATTAAACTGATTGGACTTGATTAGGAAAGGCACACACCTGTCTATATAAGACCTTACAGCTCACAGTGCATGTCAGAGCAAATGAGAATCATGAGGTCGAAGGAACTGCCCAAGGAGCTCAGAGACAGAATTGTGGCAAGGCACAGATCTGGCCAAGGTTACAAAAGAATTTCTGCAGCACTCAAGGTTCCTAAGAGCACAGTGGCCTCCATAATCCTTAAATGGAAGAAGTTTGGGACGACCAGAACTCTTCCTAGACCTGGCCGTCCAGCCAAACTGAGCAATCGTGGAAGAAGAGCCTTGGTGAGAGAGGTAAAGAAGAACCCAAAGATCACTGTGGCTGAGCTCCAGAGATGCAGTAGGGAGATGGGAGAAAGTTCCACAAAGTCAACTATCACTGCAGCCCTCCACCAGTCGGGGCTTTATGGCAGAGTGGCCCGACGGAAGCCTCTCCTCAGTGCAAGACATATGAAAGCCCGCATAGAGTTTGCCAAAAAACACATGAAGGACTCCCAGACTATGAGAAATAAGATTCTCTGGTCTGATGAGACCAAGATTGAACTATTTGGCGTTAATTCTAAGCGGTATGTGTGGAGAAAACCAGGCACTGCTCATCACCTGCCCAATACAATCCCAACATTGAAACATGGTGGTGGCAGCATCATGCTATGGGGGTGTTTTTCAGCTGCAGGGACAGGACGACTGGTTGCAATTGAAGGAAAGATGAATGCGGCCAAGTACAGAGATATCCTGGAAGAAAACCTCCTCCAGAGTGCTCTGGACCTCAGACCAACAAGACAATGACCCTAAGCACACAGCTAAAATAACAAAGGAGTGGCTTCGGAACAACTCTGTGACCATTCTTGACTGGCCCAGCCAGAGCCCTGACCTAAACCCAATTGAGCATCTCTGGAGAGACCTGAAAATGGCTGTCCACCAACGTTCACCATCCAACCTGACGGAACTGGAGAGGATCTGCAAGGAAGAATGGCAGAGGATCCCCAAATCCAGGTGTGAAAAACTTGTTGCATCATTCCCAAGAAGACTCATGGCTGTACTAGCTCAAAAGGGTGCTTCTACTCAATACTGAGCAAAGGGTCTGAATACTTATGACCATGTGATATTTCAGTTTTTCTTTTTTAATAAATTTGCAAAAATTTCTACATTTCTGTTTTTTTCTGTCAAGATGGGGTGCCGAGTGTACATTAATGAGAAATAAAATGAACTTTTTTGATTTTAGCAAATGGCTGCAATGAAACAGAGTGAAACATTTAAAGGGGTCTGAATACTTTCCGTACCCACTGTATATCCTCTACTGTTAGCGTTTTTTTAGCTATATATATATCCTGGACTTTTAGCGCTTTCTTTCTTTCTGTCTGTCTGTCTGTCTGTCTGGGAGATGAGAGAGAGACAGCTGTTAAATGCATATTTAGAGAAAGGAGGCAGACTAAAACAGAGAGTGACAGCAGACTTTTAGTGGCTGCATTATCAGTACTCTTGACTTCCTGTTAAATGTATATATATTTAAGTCTGAAATATGGGCCTCTAGTACAATGGTCTACACAGTAATGATATAATGATCTGTCTAAAAAGGACACGCTACAAATGTAAGTGCACGATTAGGCTACAATATCCTGGAGGTGTGTTCCAGTAAATCATTGGAAATAAGAACTATAGACCAACAGTAAAAGTCTGTGCAGTCTCCGTAAACCCACTAACCACCCCGGAGATCCTGAAGTCCCTGCAGTGTTGAATTCATGTTTTGATGATGACATTTTTATTGACATCTTGGCAAATTGGAGATCGCTTCTTTGTTTCCAAGGTAACACGATTTAAAATTCGGTTTGCCTTTTTTTCTTGATAGTAATTGTGGTGTTGCCGTTTTTGTCTTTAAAGTGACGTGTGTTGTAATGTCTTCATGTGCTGTATGATCATTCTCAATGGATCGATTGATGCATTTATGCACACGAGTAATTGTTGCCCTTAGCAGTTAGGCCTGATAGAGAGGCAACTGATTTCATCCAGCCCTTAAACAAAGAACTATACGTAACACTGCAATGTACTGTGTTTCTAAGGGACGCAATATTCGTATAACAGCAAAACTATCATCCATTAAAGGTCAAAAATGTTACCAGTGAAAATCACATATCGCGGTAATGCTAAAGGAGAAGGAAAATATCATAAATCACGTTAAGGTCAATGCACCGTGTGTGCAGCGCTACACAATATGTCCCGACGAGAGAAATAATACTGTTTTTATATGAGAGTCAGACATGTTTTATTAGGTTTTATACACTCTCAAAGATGTACAAATAGAACCTCAAAGGACAACAGTGACCTCTGCTCGGGGTGTGTTATATATGTTAGTCAAAAGCATGCATCCAAATAACCTTAGTGGCTCTACTTTACTGTTACTGTTTACTGTCTCTTTTACACATGCAGCCCGGAGACATTGGGATGATTAAGATGCAATGCCATGTGCAACAGCATGAAGCTGTAGATGCACTTTAGCAGAACTGATGTACATTTAAGAATGTTCGGCTGTCTAAAATCACACCATCGACATTTGTTCCATCTATTGTTTATGCCGTTAAATATTAATGTTATCTATTACAGTGATTGATACCATTTGCTCTGCTCTACAAGTGACATTATTAAATTATAACACCGCATCGCAAGACTTTCCATCTTAATTAAAAAACATTTCACTTCTTTATGATAATCCATCTTAAAAAAAATAGAGTCTGAGTTAGGGGGGCGTGCAAAAACATGATGTAGTTCTTTGTATTTGACTAAGTGAGCACACTTATGCAAACTTACTCAGTCGGCTACAGCTGACTTCCCGACTCTATTAACATATCATAGTTATTAATGTATGATTGACCTATTTAAGTAATGGTTTACATTTATCATTCTCTATGCTTTGTGGTTACATATTTATTACTTGCACATGCTTCCTCTGCACCCTCTGTCCTATCCTTTTTTCTTTTTTTATCCATCTCTCCCCTGTTCTGTCTCTCCCTCTCTTCCCCCCCCCTGCGACATAGCCTCTGTCTCTCTCTTTGCTGAGGTGGCTGTACCTGCTGTGACTTTGACAAAGTAGTCTCCACACATGTAGTGGTGTATTTCTCTTTCTCGCTCTCTCTGTGTGTGAATGCATTGCAAGGGTGCACAACAGTGTTTGTGTGCGTACACTGCTTTGCACTATAGCTTCATTTTTAGCTTGCAAAATTGTCTGACTTGATTTGTTTAAACGTGCACATTGAACACACGCAGCGAGCCTCTGTGTGTGTGTGTGTGTGTGAGCATACTGCAGCATACTAGCACCTACGTCCACTGCTGATGTCATACTATATACTCATCTGTTCTGTCCTCCATTACTCCTCACTTTTTTCATTCCTCGCCCCCTTGATCACCTTGTATCTCCCCGTGTGCTCCTCTTCTTTCGCGCTCCATCCTCTCTCCCCTTCACTTCCCACACCCCCCCCCGCTGCTTGTCTCCTCCCTCTCTGTCCCCTCCCTCATGTTCCCCCCCCTCCCTCTCTCATTGATAGTGAAGTATTTGTGACTAGAATGCTGAGGAGCTAATCATTATTCCACGAGCAGAGCGCAGTGCTCGGGCAGAATGTCAATTCTCCCCCCTCCCTCTGTCTTCCTCTCCCTCCCCTCTTCTGCATGCTTTCCAAGCAATAGTTAATACGGGAGCCCCATTTGTGTTCTACAAAGAGAAAAGTAAAGACATTGGTAAACACTGGGCCCCTAACACCTGCAGCGAAGTGTAATGGTTGAGCAAGGTTTACATTTGTGCTGCGGATGGTATTTGGAGTGTATGTGTGCGTGATATGTAGTTGTTATGTAAAAGCGCGCCACATCAATTTGTCAAGAGCAAAGTGGTGTGGGATGGAGATGAGAGAGAGAGACAGCTGTTAAATGCATATTTAGAGAAAGGCGGGAGACTAAAACAGAGAGTGGCAGCAGACTTTTAGTGGCTGCAGTGAGGCCTGAATCTCCAGTAATGTTAAGTTGTATTTCCTGAATTGTTTTTGCATGTTGGATTATCAATTCATAGTTCAAACATGAAAAGACTGAGGTATAATACACAGGCAGTCAATCTCACAGAGCAGTTTCAGTGTCGCCTAGTCGTGCTGAAAACCAAGAGAGGGGTAAATTAGACAACACACACACACTGGGACTGCGGGCCGTGTGTCAGTGGGTGTGATGGAATGGTAGAGACAGCGCATGGAGACTCCTCCTGACTTCCTAAAAACTGCAGCTGTGGGTCACAGCCAGGGGTAAGCTGTGTAGGCAACCCTCACTACCCTAACACACACACACACACACACACACACACACACGTGCACAGAGCCAAATAAAGAATTTTGAATTTGCAAGTCGGACGGATGCAGAAACAGTCATATCCAAATGTCCACACAAACACACACACACTGAAAAAAAGAAGAAGCCATGGCCTAAGGGAACCTCTGGCGTGACATGGCTGCAGTCTAATAGGCCCAAGCATGAGTGAGTAATAGGTGTTCCAGCACTGTCCGCCCACTAGACAAAGACATCTTGAAATGCGAATTATTTTATGAGATGCAAAGTGAATAGGTGAAAACACGATGAAGCATTGGGGGGGCTGTTTGAGACCAAAGCAGAGGAGACAGCTCAGCATTGTCACATACTATATTTGCTTCCCTGTTTGATTAGGGGACAGCTTAGTGGACGAACCAGAGTTGATGCATCCAAAGGCTCAAATCAGAGGGTATTAGTCAATAGGCCTATGGGAGACACAAACAGGCCCTTTCTTTACATCACGTCACTGTGTTTTTTTTTGGTTGGACTGGAGCAATGTGGATTAATTACTAATGTTAATTTAAGATCTAACAGCAATCTTCCAACTGAACATCTCTTCTAAAATCTTAACTTACAAAAATCACTGTAGGCCAACACAGTGTTGTCACAATTATAGAGCCACCTAATGCAGAGAGTGACAAAATCAATGATTCAACACACTGCGGTGAGTTTAATGGCCTCGGAGAACATGAATTGCTACAGGAGCATCGGGGCTGCAAGGTTAAGAAAAAGATCTATATTGAAAAGGCTACTTGGACCGACCAGGGTACCAGAGAGGAGCGAAGGCTTCATAAGGCCAACGTCCCGGTCTCGTTAGGAGGGATGAGACAGCGTGGTGTGATAGAAGCGGCATACGGGAGTTCGGCAGTGACACCATATAGTGCGAGTGGCTTCTCTGGAGACCGCTGTCTGCTTGCAGTGGGCTCACACTGGTGTGGAGTTGTGCCTGATATGAGTGAACATTATAAATAGTGAGGAGGATGTCAGCTCCATTCAAGGGAGTCCCACAATCCACATGAAGTGTCAGGGGGCTCTGGTGAGAGGAGAAAGGATCTTCAGCAATGTGTGAGTGTACAGTATTTGTGTTTGCCCAGTGGTAGAAGAAGTATTTTAATAATTAATTTAAGCGAAAGTAGGAGTACAACTATACAACGTGTACTGACTATGTCCTCACTGTGCAGTAAGGGCCTTTCCAGAGTCGTGCATTATTATTATAAAAGCATTTATGTGTTAACAATTCAAGTGGAGATCATTATTGATATTTTATATACTGTGTCGTATATAAACTGTACAGCTTTATGGTAAATCTATAAAAATGCATTATATTTTTTAAGATGATAACATGGTTTGATTGTGAAATAGTAATCATCACTGGTTCTTGTCATCTCACGACTGTCGGCTGTCCAATACAGACATGAAAACCAACCAAATAGGAAACGATATCTTTCTAAATCTACAAAGCAACTAGTAGCTATTATTGTCAAATAAAGGTTGTAGAATTAAGACATTTTCCCTCTGAAATACAGTATTAAGTAGCATAAAATGAAACTACTCATGTTGGTAAGTACTCAGGGAAGCACGTGGAATACTTCCGAATTGTACAGTACTTGTGTAAATATACAGAGTTACTTTGCACCACTGTGTACGACTGCATACATGTTTGATCTAACCTCTAACTCTGATAGAATTTATGTATGTATGTGTGTGTGTGTTTACGTGTTTACGTGTTTACCTCGACTTTCCCCGCTTGTGTTTGTGCATATAAGTGACATTATGTCAATATGTGCCCCAGTATGTCAGCCCAATTCTGTGTTTACATCTGATTCGGCTGTGTGTGTGTGTAGATATGTGTGTGTGTGTGTGTGTGTGTCAGTGCGTGATGTGTGTCATAGGGTATGAGGCCAGTGGCATGGTGGTGTGATAGTGTTTGTCACCCCGAGCATGTAGCCATGTCAAACTCTGTCAGGGTAGTTTACCCCGGCTAGGGATGTAACACATCCCCCTGATTACTCTCTCTGTTGGCGTGTGTGTGTGTGTGTGTGTGTGTGTGTGTGTGTGTGTGTTTCAGATAGTGTGTGTTTCCTTCATGGCCAGTTTTTTGCCTTTCCCCTTATTTCAAATGCTTATCGATGAGACTGACAGAGAGAAGAGAGAGAGAGAATGGGGAGGGGGGGGGGGGGGTTGATATTCGTCTTTGAGAAAAAATACCTAGGAGAGAGAGAGAGTAGAGGAGTGGGTGCTGGGAAGGAGAAGGGAGGGAGGTGAGAGAGTGGGAGGGTGCAGGGAGAGAGAGAGAGAGAGAGAGAGAGGGAGTGCTGATTAGATTGGAGAAAGCCAAGGGGGTACGGGCATACTATTGAGCAAGGGGGAGAGACAGAGAGGAGAGAGGCAGAAGGGAGGGTGACTAAGTGAATGCAGTTTGCCGTCGCGTGTCACGGAATCACAGCGAAGTCCACGGGCAGGCGGGCGGATTGGACCTGAATCAACAAATGGATACAGGAAAACTGGATGTACACTGCATATGAGGAGACAATCAGGGAGGACGAAGAGTCTGCCTTCACATCCTTTCATCTTTGCATCAGATACTGCTGTGAGGAACCCTCGGGGAGGGAAGGGAAAAATAGCGGACAACTCATTTCTCTCCAACACCCTCGGAAGCCGCGGAGCTGTGAACCAGAATAGAGTCGACTTTGGGACTCGCTGGGATTGAATATATGCTCAGTAAGTATTTGTATAGGCTGCAAATATCTGTGTGTGTGTGTGTGTGTGTGTGTGTGTGTGTGTGTGGATGCCTCTAGCTTGTGCACTGCCTCTGATGGTTTTTTTTTTTTTTATGAAGAAAGAGAAAATAAGAGAGGAAGAAAGGAATGCAAAGGCAGTTGTGCTGCAACGTCTCTTCTATTGTGATCTGCCGTTTGCATCACTGAACAGCTTTTTATTCTTCAAACAACTACCTCAGACTTGACTCTGTGTGTTTGTGCCTTTTCCTCCACAGCGCTGGTGTGTGCGAGTGTGAGCTGATATTAGCCCCATTGGTATTCAGCGGAGGGAGCTCCAGGATCTCGCTGCGCCTTTTCCCCAGGATGGGATCACAGAGCGGGGATTGTGCTCGCCTGTTGAGAGCCCGCTGAAATGAGTGAGTGTCCGTCCTCCTCTTCCCTTTCCCCCCCCCCCCCCTCCTCTCTCTTTCCATTCTCCATCACCTCTCATTTTCTCGTTTCTTGAATCTCTCCGTCTGCTTCCTCGTCTTCAGCGTGCAGTTCTGTTCAGAGCATTTTCACCACTGATGGGTCTTCCCTTCGATTCCTTGTGTTTCTCACCCACTCACGCACTCCAACCCACTCCCCCATCACTCCCCCACCACTCCCCCACCTGTGTCCCCCCGTCCCACCGCCTGTCCTCTGAAAATCCATCAACCCGCCTGTCCAGTTTGATGGATTTGGAAGGAATCTGAATGGCTCACTTCTATTTGTTGCTTCTCCCCCCATTCCCTCTCCGCTGTCCCCTCTCCTCCCGTCTTCAGCTGTGTCTCCCCTCCCCTCCCCCCTCGTCGCCTCAAAACCTCTCTCGGTCTCTTCAAGCTCCTCTCCACATTCTGTTTGAATTCAGACACACCGAAGACGTTTGAGTCTCTTTCCTGACACAATGAATGGAGATGCTGTGTTTGTGTGTGTGAGTGAAAGGATTGCTATTTCTGCGTCTGTCAATCATTTCCACAGCGTTTTCATGTGTGTGCATCTGTGCCACAATGCAGAGAGGGCAGAGGTGTGTGTTCAGCCTCAGTGTGTGGGATCCGTAGAACAAAAGCTTATGAAGTGGATCAATGTGATTAATTGCTGCAAGCATGACAGCTGAGACATGTACATGCACACACACAGAGACACACAGAGACAGACGCTGTCTCTCGCTTGACACGCACCTTCCTCTTTGCACTCCTTGCTGATCTACCTTCTGCACACCAATTCACACCCACCTACGTCTTTTCACACGTGTGACACACACGCATACAGACACTGAGCCCTGACTAACCAGTGAGCGAACACACACACACACACACACGCACACACACACAAACACACGTATGGTCTCATACTAAATGGTCCTTGGAGGATGTAGGTGTCACAGGAGGGTCACATCTATCCACACAGCATTATTGATTGGAGCTGATACACAGAATGGCCTCTAATTTTCCTTTTTCAATGGACCATCATCTGACTAGACTGGATGAAGGAAGGGGTCACTAAACCTGTTTCATGATTTTATTTACTTTCTGTTAAAGAGTCCCTTTAGTCACTTTTATATATTCAACAGATGCAAACTGTTGCATAGTAACAGAAGCGAGACTACCTGTTAGGATTTGTCACCCTGCTGCTATTTTCAGATTTAGCCAATCTTTATATAACAAAAGGCGGTACAATTATGAGGAGATGATAAAAAAAAGAAACTCAACCGTCAGTCTAAGCTGAGGCCAGTATTAGTTTTGCCATCTGTCGTCTCTGCGTGCGTACCTGTCTGCTTGGAACATTGTTAGTCTGAAGGAATGGAGAGGAATTAAAAGCTTAGAATGTTTTGGCACAATAAAAAGGAACACAAATGTGACAACGTGCATCATGGAGATGAACAATTGATCAAAGTGTAAACTAAATCTGATCAGATTTTCAAAAAAGACACTAATCCAAATTTCCATCCATTAAATGCAAGTGAGCACAATCAAATTCCGACGTTATGACAGAGGTCTCAAATGCTGCCTGAAAATCTTCTGTGTTATTTCCAAATCTAAAATCTGTTTGTGTAACAACATGGAAATGAGTTCAGACATCTGCAAGTTATCTTAATGAGGACATTTTTTTTCCATCTTTGCAATTTTATTCTTCTTTTTATTTATATGTAGAATAAAACTTCTCGAACAATTCAGTGCTGCTCGATGACGAATATGAGAGATTCCAATATTTGCATTTGCCCTAAAAGAAATAGTGTGAAAAGTAAAACTCAAAAGCACAAATCCAACAATGTTTACATGATGCCTGTTTCGTGTATTATACCGAAATATCAGCTGACTATACCTGCCTCCCAATTAGTTTGAGATACATAGCGATGCCAGTCACATTTTCAGGTTGAACAAATTCTAACTGACATGTAATTTGCTTGAACGCAAAACACATGTACCCTTCTCATAAAATACACTTTAGAATGTTTCATTCATTCCTGGTGCCTCAGCCGCCTCACTTCAGTGACAAGCTAGCGTAGCTAGAAGGCAGTTAACAAAGTTTGCAAACACCCACAAGCATTTCTCTATCGATGGTGTTGAATCCGAAATGCTTCCTCCAATTACCTCTGCGATGGTGTCATGATTAAACATTCAGCACAGCTCTCATGTCGCTCATTTCCTTTTTTACTCCACCGAAGAGAGCAAAGGCAGTTCGGGGCAGGGCACGCAGTGGATCAGAGGAACAGTTTGTTTTAGGACTGGATTACAAGGCACATCCCATTGCACTTCTGCACCGCAGAATTTCAAATTCGAATACGTCCTCGCAGATCAAATATTTTACGTTTTCCCAAGTTCGTATGCTAGTTTGAATTTCGAATTAAAATTCCAGGCTGTCTTCACCCCTCAAGTGTGACTTCTTGTACCTGACCGATGCTTTGAGCCTGGTCTGCCGTCCTCCAGCTGCCTCATGCACATTTACCAGTCAGAGGTCCTTCCCCGGCTCTCAGTGGGCTCCCATCACATGCATCCTGGATACTGTGGAGTGTGATGGACAGCCAAACTGGAATTATAGAAAAAGACAGGAGAAAATGAGATAATGAAAGCAGGCGAGGTGTAGATATAGGATGGGATATGGGGAGTAGAAGAGAGACGTGACAGATGGGAGTGTTTGAAGATGGGGCTTGTTTGGGAGAGAGTGAAAGGATCAAATCATAGAGTGAGTGGAGAGGAGGAAGGAGCAAACAAGCAGCAAAGTCGGAGGAAGAGTGACAAGGACGGAATAGACAGCAGGACGACAGGCAGGGTGGAGTGTGACGGGGAGGAGAATGACGTACGTGATAAGGCAGAGTGGCATAAATGTCACCATACTAACCTTTCATGCACTCTCACGCTCTCACCCCTCTACTTTGCCTCTCCTCTTTCCTCTCCTTCCAGATCGGAAGCCCTGCAGAGATGGACACCAAATGGGCATCATGGAAGCCAACATACACCCTCCGGCGACAAGCTTTCCACACCTAACCGCCTCCACCATCTCCAGCCATCAGCTCGAACCTTCCCAGCGAGGACTGAACCTGCAGGGTTGAGGCCGGTCAAGCTAGACTGAGATACCAGAAGCTGTCTACAGGAAGCGGAGGAAGGCAGAGGGCGACAGGCCTCGGAGGAGTTGACCTACAACAAACCGATCAACCTGTTGAGCATACGATTGAGCTCCTTGGACTTCATCTGAAATGAAATAGGCTGCAGTGATGCTTGAGCAAAGGTATGAAGCTTTCAGACATGTCTGGATTTATCGCCCGGATATCCTATCAAGATTACGACATTTTCGTTCACACCTCAGAGCTGGGCCACTTTTACAGATTGGCTTGTGGGCAAAAGCGAGTAATTGAAAATCCCCCCTCGAGAGGGTCTCTATTCTGATTTGTTGTGGGGGAGGAGGGATTTCTTTCTCTTTTTTTTAAAGCAACAATCTAAAAAGAAACCCTCCCTTTTATCCCACACTTTCCGATTTTTTTTTTTTTTCTTTTTCACCATCTTTCTCACACATTGCGGAGAAATAAATTATGAAGCAGCGCCATTCTTCTTCATCCTTCCTCGTTGACGGCGAGAGAGGAGGGACAGACTGTCCAGAATAGATAACGAGCAAGGAGACTGGCACCGAGGAGAGGGGACGGTGGAAAAGAGGCAGAAAATAGAAGGAAACAGGTAGAAGGAGACAGAAGAAGAGGTGGCAAGAAAAGAAAAATAGAGAATTAACTAGGATTGTTACAAATCCTCTTGGAGACTCAAAGCCTCTTTCTAATTCGCCCGTGCCTTGTTGGGGGCTAGTTAGCGCGATGGGCAGGGTCAGGATTTACACCAGGGGGGGCACTTGAGCAGGAGAGTCGGGTTATGTCCCCCCTGCACCTTCCTGGTCTGTATCTTAGTGTTTGGCAGGAAGACAGACTGAAATATGGCCTGGTGAACTGACAGCTATACTGACAGACAAGCTCTGAGGCTGGTAAGACAGACGGACAGACAGGAAGACGGGTACACAGCCTATTCCAAGTGTCAGGCAGAGAGCCAGACAGACACCCAGTGCTGGCACAGTAGACAGCTTGCAATTCATTGTCATTCTATGCAGTGTGTGAGGGAGAGACAGAGTGAAGGAAAGAAAGAAAGAAGGGGAACATCCCTGTGTTTGTAGCTTCTGGAGAATCTCACCTCCTCTGCATCCACCTCAGTCAGTACTGTGGCAAGCCCATGCACTAAAAAGAACAGGCCGGGAGTGAGGAGGCTGTTACTAGAAAGGAAATGCGGGTTGGATAGATAGAGGGAGAGAGAGAGAGAGAGAGAGAGAGAGAGAGAGAGAGAGAGAGAGAG
>NW_022280043.1:6418192-6433875 GCF_004355925.1 Anarrhichthys ocellatus
GAGAGAGAGAGAGAGAGAGAGAGAGAGAGAGAGAGAGAGAGAGAGAGGAAGGCAGAGGGAGAGAGAGAGCAGGTGTCAGAAATCCTCCCCTTCATCTGCTTGTCATTTACTCCTTTATGTTCTCTCGTCGTCTGGCGAGGTGATTGGTTTTCTGATGCCGGCGTTCCTCTGCACATAGGCCCTCTGCAATCCAGAGAAAAACAAGAGGTGGGCAGACAGAAGAAAGCAAAAAACAGACAGCATAAAAGGAAAGGCGGGGCCCTTTTCAAGAGACTAATTTCCCCCCTCTTCCTTTTCTAAATTGTCAAGACGGGCTGTTGTTGTATCTTTCACTTTTTTTCTTAAAGTTAAAGAGAGGAAAAAGAACCTGCAGACCAATCAATCCCTCGTTTCTTTGTGCACAGAACTGAACCTCTTCTTTCATCAATTGTTGATTTTTCTTGCCTTGCTCAAAAGGGATTATTTTCTCCACCCGAGTACAAACACTGGAATCCTCCAGGTTCCCTCTGTGTCCTCACCCCCCAATGACACAGTGTGAACCCCTCTGACTCCTCCACGGTGCCCCCCCCTCAGCTGAAGTGCTAAAACCCTGTGGTCTCAGATCTCCATGCCTGTGTTGACTCACTACTACAACGATAATATGGCACAGCGCTTCTGATACCGTCTGATTCATTCTGTAAGTAGGACTCTCTCTCTTTGTGTGTGTGTGTGTGCGTGTGTGTTCAGATGTCATTAGCGTGTATTTAGCTCATGTATGCAGAAACACCGGCGTGGTCCGTCTTCCTGCAGTGTTGGTTTTGTGGTGTCTTCACAGCGGATTTGCTTTCTTGTGCTTCCTCTGCTCCAGGCAATTTGAGCATGTGTGTGTGTGTGTGTGTGTGTGTGTGTTTGTGTGTGCCAAAGAAAGAGATTTTGATCTTACAGCCAAGCTTACAACAGCATCAGAGTGGTGTCAGAAAGAGGCAAAGGAGCTGCCTTTCCCTGTGTGTGTGGATCTGTCTCTGTGTGTGTGTGTGTGTGTGTGTGTGTGCATGCCAACATATTGGTCCTGAGGTTAATTTGAGCTAATTAGTGGTGAGTATTTTTGCTTCTCAGAGAATTTTTGGGTCTTGTGTCAGTGTACTTGCATTCATTAGGGTGAGATGGAAAGGGGCTAAAACTGAAGAGGGCAAACCAGCTAATGGGAATGACTGTGATTCCCTGACTAGTTCTTTGTTGCCTCCATTTCACGTTTAATGCCCTGAGCATTCCACCCCGGCTGCAGATAATTTCAGCCTCCTTTTATCTCCTTATGTGTTGCCTTGGATGAAACCATATACTGAAACCCGGCCTCTGCAATGGCCTGCGTATTACTAAGCCCATCTATCTCCGTGGACACATCCACATCTTTATACACTACCACAGTCACCAGGCCCTGCACCGAGAGACGCTCAATCAAGATAGTCCCTTCAAACAGACCAATGAACTGTGAATAACGCCATTACACAAACTCCCAGCTCAGAGCGTAACAGGGACAGAAAGATTGGGAGGGTGGAAAAAAAAAAGGAAGGAAGGAAAAAAGGCGAGAGAGGGAGAATGAGAAACATGCTGGAGATTGAAGAGCAATAACAGAAGGGGAATGAGAGAGAGAGACAGAAAGCAACAGAGAGGAGGACACAGAGAGGAGGGAGGGTGAGAAACGGAGAGGGGAGAAGGGCGGGTGTAGGTCTAGAGGGGCCGCGGAGCAGGAAAAGACCTCTGCTCCATGGGAGCGCTCTGATGGGCTTAGCAAGACCCCGCTTTGTTCACACTGTTGGTCAGCCTCTCAGAATTAAGATTACTAAATAATACGATTACTGCAGCTGCACGCTGATAACACACTGCCGCCGATCCCCCTTTTGTCACTGTCAGAAAACCCAGAGAAGAGAGGAGGACTGGCATATGACGACATCAAAGGCATGGCAGCACTGACTGCATTACACTGTCACAAAGGGCCCGTGCTTCACAACATCCCTTCTCCGCTCGCCGCTGAGTGAAAGTGGAAAGACACGGTGTGACTTTTAATATGACAAGTGGCCGTATGCAAAGGGACGCCGAGGCAGAAATAATGTTAGCCCGGGTTTTGATCATGTGACATAAATCTTGACTCGCCTTATATTTTCTCCGGTTGTTGATGTTGCGCTGTCAGCTCCAAAAGGGACTAAAAAGCAAGTAAACAGAGGAACCTCTCAGTATATGACCTGATTCCACATGTGTAAACATAAACCACGGCTCTCACGGTGAGACGTCGGCCCCCTTATCTCGATGTTTTACACCGCACCCTCTGCGTGGGCTATTTGTTTCATGGACGCTTGACAGCTTTGACACAGATTCCTGCCAAGTTGACCTTGCAGTTTAAAGTGTAATAAAAGCTGAATTCCCAGGCTGTGTTGCACATCGATATGTGTTCTTCTGGTAGCTGATAAATGGTCTCGCACCCCTCTCTGGAGAGTGGAAAAACAAGCAGGCAGCAGAAACCGCTGTCCAGTTCTGCTCAGCGGAAGTAAAGTACAACCGTCTGAAACCCACTGCTCCCAGAGTAGCGAGCTAATATCCGGGTTGGGCTCGTCTCAAACCCCCCTCCAAGAGATAAAAAGTATCTCCGCGCTCCTCTCAGCAGGAGCAACCATTTGCCTGCAGAGCTTAAGATTAGCTGGGAGCAGGAAATAGAAAAGGATGCATTTAGCATGTGATGTTATAGTAACAAATAACAAACTGGAGCGGAGGGCACAAAACAAAATCAATGAAATATGACACACGGCACAAACATGCAGCTTCAAACAGCCCCAAACCAAAGCACGTTGGCAACCATTCATTTCCGTTTTTCTCTTCCTGTGCAGCACATTTGTCATCTAATGGAGGTTTCTTGTACATGTCATGGAGTGTATTTGCTTCAGTGACATCGAATGAACTTTGACACCGGACCCTCCCCAGCTGAGCCCCACAGTCACAAAGTAACTGTGTGAGTCATTCAGCAGAACCAGTACAGCTCCAGTCAAAAAGCATCCACGTATTCACATACACTCTGTGTCCAGACATGCAGAAACAGAAGGGCAATATGGACACGATGTGTCAAATGATCAGTTGTGTGTTTCCTGTCATTCGGTCTCCCCTTTTTTAAGTGCTTTTCACCGCAGCAGTATACTGAGTTGGTACAGTATGCCCCAATCATTTCACTCGACCTGATCTATAGCAGAGAGTCACACGGTTCATATGATATTCCTCCGCGTTGGGTTTCAGAGCTTCCCAGTGCCCCTGTTTGTTACCAGTGAGGTCCTTTCAGATCAGTGGTCCCATCATCATCCCTCAGGGTTGGATTTTGTAATTGCATATTGCAGATTTGTATTTGCTGGTTTCCAATTCACAACAGCGTTCCTTGATGATTCTCTACTTACTGTTAAGGCAAAAAAAACATTTCCTCATTTGCCTGCATCATTAATCGTTTTGCAGTTCTTTGGTGGGAACAGCTGTTGTTTCTTTAAAGGTGATCAGCAGCTGTTGTTTCTTTAACTGAGCTGTAACGTAGCAGGCAACGCTTCTCAAAAAGGTCCATGTA
This sequence comes from Anarrhichthys ocellatus, assembly GCF_004355925.1. Classification (NCBI taxonomy): domain Eukaryota; kingdom Metazoa; phylum Chordata; class Actinopteri; order Perciformes; family Anarhichadidae; genus Anarrhichthys; species Anarrhichthys ocellatus. The sequence continues at coordinate 6,421,767 of NW_022280043.1, forward strand.
GCTTTGTGGTGTTATCGCAGGGAAAGATAACTGCAAGACTGTGATCAACGCTGAATCCATCATTTTCTGTGACTGGCATCTGCTATCGTGCCCCATGCTGCCTCTCGCGTGGTAGTTCACCCCTGAAGTGTCTCAGACAGCCTCTGCTCCGAGGAGAGCAGGGCTTAATTTGGGACGTGAGATCTGTTCTAACACTGAGCAGCACTTCGGTTTCCTCTGCCTTCAATCCTCCGCCCGCTTGACCACCAGCGCGAGGCACTGCAGCCTGCACTAAACCTTTGCTCCTCATTGCCTAATGGAGCACAGAAAATGGCCCTGTTTGCCTAGTCGTTTGTCCACTCCTGCCTGCAGGCTAGCTGGCCTTGGAGGGAAAGATTGAGTGAGTGTGTGTGTGTGTGTGTGTGTGAGCGAGCGAGGAGGATGACAACAATTGGACATTAGGACACACATGCCCTTTCCATAATGTGCTCCCGGCTGGGCAGTTTGAATGGCCATAAAGCGAACGCTGCTAATGGCCTCTCGGTTAATGGAGTCATTAAGATTGGATTGCAAGAAGATAAAAGAAATGTGTATAATGTGTGTGAACCGGGTGGAAGTGTGGTCGTTTGTATATTTGTACTGTTACTGGAACCGCTTTTGTGTGTTTCTAGTTATTTAGTGCGTCAGAAGATACACCCAGGAGATGCATCCAGGACAACACTAAAGGAGGCAAGTGACACTCTTTTACATTAGCTTCAGCAGAAAAGGTCAGTATTCTATCAGTGTAATTGTAATACGGTCTGAGGCTCAGTCCTGACCCGGCTCGTCCTAATCAGCCGGCTGGCGGAGGCTCAGAAAGTCACAGCTATAAGGTTTCACCGCTAGAGTGCCGCTGCCTTGTGTGAGCGTGTGAGCGTCGTGACAAAGGCTGGAAGGCTTGATTTGAGGTTATGTCAGGACGCGTCCCCGAGAGAATGTGGCAAGGCCGGCGAAAGGCATTCTGGGTAGTGTTGCGTGTTGTTTTCATGGTGGCATGACTGCTCATTAATTCTATGTCAATTTCTTGATTCTTACCGGAGGGTTTGCTCATGTCACTGTGCTCGTCATGTTTTTTAAACTTCAGCTGCGGTCCAGCTTGCCTCGTTCACGTGTTGTATTCAATGAAATGCAGCCGTCATTGCACCACAAGGGGAAGCTAGTTTGTAGGCAGACCTAACAATCTTTATATTGAGCCCAGATGGAGGGTCAATAGTTTGACCAACACACAACTTTGCAAAGCACTTAACTCAAGATAGAGGTGTTTTTCACTACACTGTTTAACACGCACTCATGGGTAATAACCATATTTACCTGTCCAATGGTGTCAGTCCATGTATCAGAGTGAAATGGAGCACCTTTTAATCTGATCAGTTACTGAGCGGGCGAAGCCCGTAGCTGGGAAATGGAGACTCAGCAGGGGGTGTCATACTGCAATCACCGATCAAACCCGTCTGCAGACTCCAGAGGACGCATTGGGGGGGTCATGCTGCAAAGTGAGGAAAACTTGTTTAATTTCCTTGTCATTTTAATTTGAGATATGATAGTGAGGGCATATTACAGGAGTGACAGCTGTGATCAGCCATTTCATTGTCGTTAGTCAACAGTATAAACCATTGTAACCAATAGTGCATCTGTTTGTTGAACCTTTTTGTGAAGATGTTTGAGAACCCCATATTTAGTAAGTGTTGCCACAGTAGAATGTCTTTTCTTACAAATGTATAAACTGGAGCACTCTGCAAACAATCTTGTACTGTTCATCCACTCTTGTCCAATTTTATATAATTGCTTTTGTGTGAAAAATTGTTCCAAAATCATTCAGGTAACAGCATTGTCAGCCTTGGTCTAGTGAGTCTATTTTCCATTTTAATGTTCCACTGTGGCTCCTGCCGAGCAGCAGTTTTCCTGACAGTGTAATAATAGCACTCATCATGATATCTACAGGTATCGCCTCTCTCTGAAGCCGATCATTAATATATTATATGATATCAGCTCTGCCAGACTCTAGAGCGGTGGATCAGGACCCGCAGGTGGGTCGCAGGAGATTTTATAAGGGTCGGCAAATGCATTTGCAGAACTTCTTCCTTCGTCTTATTCAACATTTAAATCCGTAGTACACTTTTGGTCACATGAGCGATCGTGTTCGTATTTTTCTTGATAATTGTAGCCTACTTATTACATTTAATCTAACATAAAAGACTTGCACACATGTTCTTTGTTTAAATGATGTCAGGAAACAAACGTGAGCCTGACAAACTCTGCCAAAATGCATTTATTCTGTCTCATTTATAAAGTATCGAACACGTGTATATGTTTACAATAACACGTGCATCAAACAGAGTTGTGATTTATCCAACATATATCTTTTCAAAATTGCTGGTTTATTTTTTCAAGAAAATAGAAGCTGATGCGTAAGAAAATGATCAGGGACGTTCATTTACACACAAATTCACTCTCGTCATGATTTATAGATAATGCCTTCTGTGAACTGGGTTGTGATGGTTTGTCATTTTTAAAAAGTGGGTCCCCAGAGGAAAAGGACTCCATGGTGGACCTGCAGCAGATAGAATTTCCACATATTTCACAAACAATTTGGCCAAAAGCAACAACTATGAAATACTTGTGTAGTTGAGGACAGCACAGCAGATGCTTCGTCCTCTGTTAAATAATCAGTAGAATGTTAATTTCATTACCAAGACGTTGTCCCCCATATGGGACTTTGGATTCTTCAATTAGTCACCCAGGTCTTTCAACAATTTCTTAATTAAAACTGTGAACATCCAAAACTGCAGCCTACTGATATATAGCACTTTTAAGGCAAGGCAAGTTTCTAGAGAACCTTTCAACAATGGTAATTCAAAATGCTTTACATAAGGCATTAAAACTGGATATAAACGGCTATTTAAATAAAAGCGCAACAAGATTTAAAAAGAATAATGAAACAAAATGAAATAGAAGAGCACATCTCAGTTTTGTTCCAAATACGTGATGTATAACAACTGAATGCTGCTTGTCTGGACGGTTCACAGCAGATATTTTGGCCCTAAACCATTCAGTGCTTTATAAACCCACAGTTATATTTTAAAATCAAATCTTTGAAAATCAGGAAGCCAGTAAAGATCTGAGAACAAGAGGGATGTGATCTCCTGGTCTTAGTGAGGACTAAGACGGCGTTACCGTAGAAGAGCCTCCTGAAGATAAAGCCACGGAGACGTTTTTCTAAACCCTGCTGGGACACAGTAAGTGCTTTAATTCTTGATTTATTCTTACGGTGAGGTTTTTGGCAGGTTTTTGTAATTTCCTTAATATGCATGTTAAGAATAATGTGACAAGACTTCTGTGGTCTTTAACATTAGCGATCAGAGGTTAGCACTTTCAATTGTTCTTCTTCTTGTGTCTAAAGACAACTCAAAACTCATAAAACTAAAGTTATAAGAACTGCTGCACTGTTATCTTGGTCCAGTTTCAATGAGATAATAACAATATTAAAAATTATAATAATAATATTAACAACACAAACAATAAGAATAACATTCAATTAGTGTCTATAAGTCGGGCTATTTCTGTAAATTGTAAACGATAATACAGAAGTCCAATGGTGCAAATATGCTGGAATTACTATTAAATGACTAATGTAACATGTTGCTTTATGTACATGATGTAGGTGGATATGTACAGTATGTGCCTGTAAACATGTCGATTTACAGTACAATCAGTATGTATTGCAGCTTAGATTTATATGTGTCAGTGATATGTACATGTTGCATCAGTGTATATCAATACAGCTTGATTTAGTGTCTTAAATACAAAAGATGCCATCTCTGCTTTTTGTTCTTAAAAATATAATCTGAGGCCAAATTTCCTCACCACTCCCATGTTTTGCCCTGTGCCTCTTTGTCTCCACCACGCTGGTATTTGGGATTGTGAGTCAAGAGCCCGCAATCAGCTCCACCAATCAGAGGTAGTAACACACGAGTCCGTTCCAGCTCAGCTGCCTCGGCCCAAATGGGGATGCAGCAGTTGATTATGAGCTACTGCTTGATTTTAAACTGCTGAATATTTAATTGGCTCAATGAAACATAATACTCCAAATGGGCTGAAGCCATGTCCTTATAACTGAATTAAAAAAAAAATATATACAACAGCTGTGATTCATTTACACATTTTGGTTTTATGGGTTTTAGATTGTCCGCTGACATGCGGTGGGTCTGGAAAATGTGGCAGCATTTGTTTTTCCAATCAAAACTTGGCTGTGATGACGACCCCCCCCCCCACCACCGCTCCCTGCTGCAACCACGTACAGAGATGTCACAAAATAGTACAATATTATCTGCATCATTTGCTTTGCGGGGGTGTAACTTTCAGATTAACGGTGTATAATGTTAAATCAGACTCCCAGGGAAAGAAGCGTTCACTGTAATTAAGCTCATGTGGAGGTGTGCGCGACATAAAGCAAAAATGCTTCGCTAAAGCAAAGTAACTCTTGAAACGGCTTGACACCTTCCTGAGGGCCATACTTCTCTGTGTCACTTAAGCTGAACAATAGCAGCACATCATCCAAGAAGCTCAGTTCAAATGAAAAAACAATTTTGTGTCTCTGCTTCAGTGGTACTTGATGTAATCCACAGAGTTGTTTGACCAGTGTTCATTTCAAGTCCGCCTGAGCTATTCACTTGCTGAGGAATCAAAGTCTCAAGCCGAGCAATTTATCTTGTGCTCTTCACTGGATCTCCTAGTGTAGCTGGGAGTTTTCACCTTCACCAAAACCCAAAAATGTTATCGCAAGAATACAAGAATACAAAATACTACAAGTGGTTTGAGGACGAGCTTGTCTTTTAGCGTGAGCGTGTTGTATGTCTGGTTATACGTGCACATAAGATGTAGCATGTGTGCATGTGTGTGCCATGTTTATGCACACGCTTATATGTGTAATATAAATGTTGCGTAGGCGTCTTCATCTGTGCATTCTGTTTACGCTGGTGTCTGGTAGAGTCAATGTATCAATGCTGAGAGGCACAGGCGATTCCAGACTGCTCATGAGACGGTCTTGGATCTGAAAGTACAGCACACTGCGAGAGAGCAGATAATCTGATGATCCACACAGTTTATTAGCACCTGCAATCAGCCTCGGCTCTGCTGTCTGCAGGTCAGTCGTAGAAGATGATAGAAGAAAGTCAGAGGGATAACGTGGGACGCAACATATTGTGTGTCTTACTTAAAAGATGCGAGATTAATAAAGCAGTTAAGAGTTGGGCTTAGTGAGCAGATTGTGGATCAGGAATAGATTTTAGATATTTTACACCAGGCGCTATACTGACTTTAATTTCATTGAATGGCATCTAAACCAACAATAACTGGGGAAACAAGCTTGAAACAAAACACTGACTTATTATCTCCTCATAAAGTTTATATGGCGGCCTCGTTAGCAAACAGTTGCGTGTTTGAACACCCAGCAGATACGGATAAACATAAGCAGTCATCTTGTCGCCTGATTTCAGATCTGTTTTGTTCTCTTTTGTGCTCTTTGAGGCTGAGGGGAACTGCAGAGTCTGTTGATAATTGTCTGTGTCAGAACTACAAATGACCCCCTTTCACATTACATACAGCGGATTGAACGGTCCAGTTAGGAATGATCTGCATAAGATGCAGAAAATAAGATGTCAGGCTGATTGTATCCTGGTGAAAATACATCCCAGGTAGCTAATTACCAGTTTATATCTTTCCCCAGAGACGATTCATTGTTTCCCTGACAATGACAGACCTTTGCCCACTCTGACAAATGAGGACAAAAGGCACAGCCGTCATTTGCACTGCCTGAAGACTTGTGTAACCTCGGTCCCCTGATAACACCGTTTTCCAATTTTACCATCGAGTCTCAACGGGACATAATCAGAGGCAAGCAGGTTGCCAGTGGCACTTGTCGGTGATATCCCGTCCACTATAATAACAACTGCGTCTCATAAGGGGATAACCTGCCTTATTGCTCAATTTACATACAGCAGGTAATCATTGTGACCGCAGGCTATCTGTGACTGATGGTGTGTGTCCGCACTGTACATGCAGCCTTTGTTTTCATTCGGCAATCTGGCCTGTCGAGCCAAGCTGCGGCAGAGATCGATGCATCATTTGGATGTTTGTAAAGTGTGTGATTGTCTGCATATGTGTGTGTAAGTCACCTAAATGCTTACCTGTGGGCCATCATCAATGCTGCCGCCACGTAACCATCTCACTCAGTGATGCTCTGAAGCAGACAACGTGGGGCTCCTGCCATTGCGACAGCATCCTGATTTATTCTCCCACCAAGGCTTTGATATTAAAACACCTGTTGTACAATAATTAATTTGAAGAGAAAACCCAAATTCAGAAATATGCAAATAGGAAGTGTGTGTGTGTGTGTGTACAACCGTATCCTCCGAGGCTTCTTTAGTGAGGGGATGTTGGAGGCAGGGGGGAGGAAGGTGTGGGGGGAGAGAAGATAGGAAGCGATAGCTCAGCAGAAAGGTGTGAAGTCCTCCAGTGGCTAGCTAATCTGCCAGGCTTAGGACGGCCGGCTTTCTCCGTGCCCTCACGGAGGAAGGCGAAAGCTCTGCTGGGCTCACCTTTCAAGGCGCCTGGGCCATAGCCACAGGGGGAAACCCAAACGCATCGATTAGCCGTCAGGAACGTGGGGGAGACAGAGATAGGGAGGGGCGGGCTAACTCTCTCCCTATCCTCCCTTTTACCCTCCACCTCCGACCACCTCCTGCAGCTCAGGCCGCTGCTTTCTCACGGGAACGTCCAGGTGTAGCAGAGAGACGATTGAAGATGGAGGGGGAGCAATCAAAAATGTGTGTGTTGAGCAAGAACAATTGACAAAAAGGAAAGACAGGAATCAAACTAACAGGCGAGGCCAGAACAGTTGAGTTTTGTTTTGCTCTGATCGCAAGCCAAAATCGGAGAGCGTGCCTGTGTGTGTGTGTGTGTGTGTGTGCGCCCGCGCACTGCAGCTGCTGTGTTGCTGTGATGCTGTGATGATCTGTGTGAAATCTTTACGGTAAATAAAGCTCGAGTCCTGGCAGGGAGACAGGTGCAGCAGGCTGGGCCAAAGAGGAGCTACTGTAACTCGGGGGGAGAGAGAGAGAGAGAGAGAGATAGAGAGAGAGAGAGAGAGAGCAACTCTCTTGAAAGTGCCAACCGGACAATCTTTTGAAGTGGCACATATTGGCATATCATGAATACACATGAGCAATGGTTGCTTTCGAGCAAAGCACAGCTGATGGTGTGAAGCTCATTAGAGACCAGGAGGCCATGTTGATGTAAAGGTCTGTGGCTGCGATCATTTACTGCACTGAAAGGCCCTGCAAGTTTATCCGCTCGTATTCATCATTTTAACCCCATTGTGTTCATCTAATCTCGTGTGCACCGATGAAAAGCAATAGAGGCACTAATTAAAAAGTAAATTCCCCAAAGCCGAAGTGAACCATGCAGACATGCAAACATCAGAGATCATTGCCTCGACTCTATTATCTATTCCTTGTTCAGTATTTCAAAATAACCCACCAATCATGTTGTAGATTACCCTAATGATAATTTTTTTTGTCAGAACATGTATTAAGAAAGCCATTAATCTCTCTGGAGTTTCGTTGTAAAGTCATTTTAGGTAGGTTGACGGAAACAAACTGATGATAATGTCTAGTACTGTTGATAACGACAGCGCTAATTACATAACGCTCTCTGCACTTCCACTCCAAATCATAACTCAGCCTTAGGCAGTTGTAATATTAACCCGGTACTCCCCCAAGGCTGAGAATATGAACCAGCACCTTATAAGCCCAAGCAGCCCTGTGCAGCGGTGGTGTGATTAGAAACTCTGCTGGTGAACAGCTAATACACTCACTGGAGTTTGATAGCCTCCAGTATGGCAGGCTGCTGGTTATGAATAACCCGCCGCATAACCGACCCTCCCCCACATCACTCAGGGTGAAACACACAGTTTTCACTGCCTTTCTTTCAGTGTTATTTGCTCTGCACTTTGAGTTTTTCTTTCTTGCTAACTGAATACATGTCAGAGCATAGGTTTCATCTGAAAGCATTAGAGGAATCAGTAACAGCCCTTAAGTCTTTTTGAGGCGGATCGGCGTGGAGATTAAGCAACATCGGTTAAAGGGAGACGGGAGGGGGAATGTGTTTTGGTCTTAAAGGAATTTGACAGCTCCTCCATAATAGTGAGCTAATCCTTTTTCATACAGTGTGTGTGTCTGTCTGTCTTCCTTTCCTACACACATTGGCAACATCCAAAAGCATTCACAGATGTGCACACAGGCACAGACACATGCATTCATGAACACTAAGTAAAACAGTGCATCAACACACACTGTAGTAGTCCTGGCTGACCTGATGAATGGAGAGGCATTTGAACTGTTGATAACATCTCGACGTGTTTCATCATTTCAACTCGACATCTGTTAAAATTGCTCAGGCAGCCGTAGCCCCATAAATGTCGTCCTCCTACAAAGAGCATCGCCGGAAAGCATTGCTCCGCTCATGCTAGCGGCTAAGGTGCTAAAGGAGTGTGTGTGTGTGTGTGTGTGTGTGTGTGTGTGTGGGGCTTTTCCTGGCAAGGCACTACAAGCTACTTAGAATCCGAATTGACTCATTATAAGTGCTAATGACAGGTGTCCCTTTGTGTTTGGTTTGCGGGACGGAAACGTTGCCAAATTCCTGCCATTACTAGCGTCAAACGCTTCGGTGTGCAAATATTCTGCAGCTACGGGGTGCCTTATCTAGTGCTGCGCACTCGTTCAACTCATTAAAAATTAATTGATATCTGACATTTGATATCCATTGTTGAATCACTTTAATGACATTGATGTGACAGACTCAATTTAGCCAGTTAGGCCACATCCGAGTGAGAAGTCATTTTGTCCCTCCCGTCGTTATCTTCCTCATCGCACCCTGTGATTGCACAGACCAATTAAAACGGATTAACCTCCCATCCAGTTTGCCTCTTTCTGCCACCAAATTGTTGTGTCATTTGTTGAGCATCATGGCTCAATCTTTGTTTTTTGTTCCTCTGTCTCAGGCGGCTGTCGAAACGAATAATTGTGTTTCTTGCTGTGTGATAATGCGGTGCTCTCTGTTCCTTTCGAGTCTGTATTGAAATCTCGATCCCGTCCCTCTGCAGTGGCTGTCTCCCTCCGTAAATGAAGAACTGATGGTATCTCCCTCCCCCTGTGAATTTCCTCCTCTCCAGCTGAATTAACCATTCGTCCCCTATGGCTCTCTTTCTCAACTTTCAATATTCCCTCTCTGGCTTCACCATCCTCTCCCCTTATCTCTGCTTCACCACTACATTTCCTCCATCTTGCTCTCTCTGTCTCACTCTCCTACCTTTTCTTTTCTCACCACCTGTCCACCTCAATCGCTCTCTTCTCTCTCACTTCAGCCAAACTCCGTATCCTAAAGACGCTTTGCATGTCTCTGTCCAGGAAGCATCAGAGTGTAACCTGCTAAATTGGAACATTATGGTGAGGCAACACACACGCATGAGAAACTCTTGAGTTAATAGACAATTTACCTCACCTCATTGGTACAGCCTTTACATTCATTAAGCCCCCTCTGCTCTCCCCTCTGTCCCCTCTTTATCTTTCTCCCTCTCACTCCTTTATTCCTTCATGCTCTCCTATCTTTCACTGCCCGAGTTGTCTTTGCCTTTAAAAGCCTGTCTGATTTCTTCTTCATTGTGTCCCACCTAGACTGTATGTTTCCTGTTGCTGTGGTATTTGCCTTTTCCCTCTTCCGCTCTCTGTCCCCCCCCTCCGGCTTGAGCTGTCCAGCCTGGTTCGTCCAGTCCGCTGGAGCAAATGGTAAAATAACGGTAACAGCCAGCCATAAATCAACCCCATTGAAAAACATCAACGTTATAGTCTCCCTCTCTTTCCCTCCCTCATCTGCTCTTTTCTGTGCCCTTCACCTTTGTTCCAGGAGGGAACGAGGGAGGGAAAGACGGCTATAGGCAAGTGTTGTTTTCCAGAAAAGGTGAAGGATAATGAAAAAGCACGTATGTGTGCGCGTGTGTGTGTATATGTATGTATTTGTTTCTTTGCGCATGTGTTTGTGTAGTCGGTTTCAGAGAATGCAATCCAGTCTTGAAGCTGTTACTGGTGTGTGGATGCTCTGACCAGAAGCTTAGAGGAGAAGGCTCATGCGGAAGGAAGAATATCATTGTGTCAGCAAATCTGCAATCCGTGGGGGTGTGTGTGTGTGTGTGTGTGTGTGTACACGCGTGCATTACAGGCTTAAAGGGGGGGGGGAATGCGTCACATTGAGAAGGATAACGCAAAATGGCAAAAAGAAACGAGTGATATGAGAGATCATCATCATGGCAGTAAGAGATTTGCCTCAACGGGTGGTGAGTGAAGCGATGCGTTAAATGTGATATATGACACGGGCACATACATTCTGTAGACACACAAAGTGTTCTATGCTCATTCACAGAAGACAAATGCAGTGCCACGCGCCCACATATTTAGTTACAGCAGCTGATTGCAGGCAACAGCGCGCTGTTGAAGCTTCATTGGACCAATAAAATAATAGCAGGCAGAGGCCTGTCTGGGGTTGGTTGCTGTGGTGATGCTTGCCAAGGCAGAAAGCAGTGATGGAGGAAGTGTTGAGATCCGCTGCTTAAGATAGTTTGATCACCCGAGACATCCGTCCCTGAGATTACCGCTTCCTCTCCCCTTCCCCTATGTTGGTGTGGCGCTCACAGCAATGAATTATTACCTTTTAAAAATTCAGCAGCATCGTGTCCTTCCAGAAACAATGTCCCAATTACTCTGGATGATCCACAGACTTTACAGTGAACAGTTTTCATTGAAACGATTTTCTAACCAAGAAATAGTCACAATTAAAACCAATGACAGCAAAATCCGACCAACTAAAGCCCAAACTATCAAAATTAAGATATTTAACAGAACTCAGTACTATGCAAAGTTGTACTACAATATACCAAAGAGCACCAAACAGCTCAAAATACACAACTCTCAACTATGATCAAGTATTCATGCATGCCATGGGTGTTTGCGCTCACAACTCCCGCACACTTGACTGAACCACATGTGCCGTGACACATCTTGCAGAAACACTGGCATCCACGCTTCCTTACAGACTCCCGGCGCAAAGGCCGCGGCGCACAGAGGTGCTGACGGCTGTCATGTTAATATGCCGGGGAGGCTGGAGGACTGGGTCGTTACCAGCAGGATGAGTTGGAGGAGTAAAGAAGAGCAGAGGAGAGGCGAGGAGAGGAGAAGGGGGGCTGTGTAGGGGGGAACAAAAATATTTTATTATTTATTTAAATATTCATGTTTTTATTTTAAAAAGAAGATTTAGGCATGGAGAGATCGGTAACACTATGGTACACAAAACCGAGTAGTTATTAAAGAATGACCCGATGATTAACGCATCTTTAATGAGTAGACCTTGAATAACTCTGATTCGAGACTATATAACAGATAATTATGAGTTAGAGGAGAGACTGGAAGATAATAATGAATCAGTTCATATGCATCTGTGAATCGAAATGATGTTAATCATTTTGTTCCTGATTAACTCCAATCAGGAACTCTATTAAACTAGCTGAGCGGCACAAACTTGTAACGACTCATTCATTACTAATTACTTAATCATTAGCTACTCATTTTGGTCATAGTCCTCTGTGGACCATTGCTGGAAGTCATTGACTATTTCATATGTGATTTTGCATATAGATATTTTGATACATATTAACATGCGAAAAATACTGTAATTAATATCCTGTTATTGATTTAAAATATGTTTTCCCGCTCTAATATAGAAGGACCAACTTCAGTGCGTGATGTATTCCCACAAAATGATTCAACAGACAAGTGGAATAGAGGCCAAATGATCGTCGATGCAGAAAGTGGTTGATGAGATGAAGATGAGGGGTGTGTAGACGGGGAAACGGGGGAGAGAGGGAGTCGGGGAGGGGCAGAAGGAGGCTACCCCCCAGGATCAGGGAGGGAAGAGAAGTCAAGCCAGAGGGAATGCTGATGATAGGATGAAGATACATAAGGCGGGGGGGGGGGGGGGGGGGGGG
>NW_022280043.1:6433975-6451342 GCF_004355925.1 Anarrhichthys ocellatus
GGGGGGAGGGGGTTTGTTTTGTGTCGGGGGTGGGGGTGGGGGTGGGGGGGGGGGGGGGGGGGGGGGGGGGGGGGGATTTGTCCTCCATCCAGCAGGAGTGTGGTCTCCATTGGCCCCTGCGGCATTGTCTTCCCAATCTCTATCCCTTAATCAAGAAGAACAAAGATATGCATGTTATTAAATATCAGGTCTGTCAAAGGGAGCAATGGAGTAGGGGAGAGAAATAAATAAATAATGGCATAGTAGAGTATAAATATAGTGATATCCTTCAGGCATGTTCCATCTATCGCTCTTTTTTCCTCGACCATTAAGGAATTCTTCTCTCTCTCCGTTGCCTCTCTTTTGAATAGAAATGAAACAGTGTTGATTTTCATTGTCTGCCTTCACTGTCTCCACGTCGCATCTCTATTTCAGCGCCAACTGCCCCATCTCTTTCTTTTTCCCTCTCTCTCTCATTCCTATGCTTCTGTTGTGTCTCACAGTCTCATTAGCTTTGTTCTCATTCCCTGCATCTCACCTGTTCATTTTTCTCTTACACTCACTGCTCCCTCCTCTATCACACCCGTATTTTGTGTGATGTCAGGCTAATCACTCTCTGCTTCTCGTCCCTCTCTCTGTCCCTCTGTGGTGTGAAAGTGATTGTGGTGGATGGCACACTGGGTGGTTTGTGTGTGTGGGAAAGATGACGATCATGCATGTTGAGAGACAGGTGAAAGGTGAGGCAGGGGGCGCGGCTACAGGTGGAGGCGTTGGAATGTCATCTCTTATCAGTGGTATTTAGTACCGCATGTGTTGCCCCTGTGCTCAATATGTAATTATACAACATTTACACCCCGGGATAATTAGAGGGCTGCAGTTTGCTAACACAGTGTCACAGAGGACACGGGCACACTTAAAAGTCTCTTTTCTGAATTTATTCAGAGGTTTAGCAAGACTGAAGCTGTGTCCCTATTCCATTATTAAAAACAGTCAGCATTCAAAGATTGCTTGATTTTTGAGTGTCTTGTTGATGTACCAAGTACCAGCGTTGAGGATCATCTCAACACGCACGCTGTCCTAAAAAGTTGCACAATCACTGGAAACGGAGCAGCTGTAAAACAGTGACTACATTTTTCTGAACATCTCAACCCCCCCCTCCCCCTCCGAAATGATCCATTTGGCCTAGTAACATTTAGAAAGTCGAGAGGGAGCCATTTAATATAATTGTTCTATCCCATTAATGTCTGTGGGGAGCCAACAGGAAGTTGGCCGGCTCGGCCAGCAGAAAGTTAGCAACTTTAATTGGTGTTATCTTTGAACTTGTTATCCAGTTCTCCTCCACATATCCATGTGACTTACACTCTGCTCAATGCAATACAAAAAGGAAAATCGAGGAGTTGAATACATATTGCATCGTATCTTATTGGTACGATGCAACGTCTAGAGTAGAAGGCACGGCCTACCAGATCCAATATTTACTTGAAAGGTAATTTGAACTTGGAATATAAAATGACAGCCCTAGTGTATTGAATTCCGTGAGGTTGTGATGCTCATTACGAACCACAAAACAAAGTGGTGTGAGGGAAATAATAATTTGGCTGTTTAGGTCGTAAGCTGTGCAATCACTACCGTTGTGATGCCGTTCTGTTGATTCTGTCAGAAAGGTTTTTATTCTTAAACACCCTGAGAATGATATTATACTATACAGGAGTTCATGCTATTGTGTTGACCCCTGTATTTGCCATAATGTTTGAATCAGTCACTTACCAACTTTTCTCCCTCTCCCCTCCTTTATATTGTATAAAATAACACAGAGAGGGTGTTGACCATTTTGCCCTTTGTTGACCATCTCCGTTGTTATCCTTTATGAGTTTAAAGTGATTCTGTACACATAAACTGTGTGCTCTTTCCCTGCCCTGTTTAGCCTCCCATTCTCTCTCTATTACCTTCTCTCTCACTCACACAAACACACAAAAACGTACCTGCCTGACACAAACCATTTATTCCAATTTACAAACAGTCTACCAAATGCTGCTCAGGTTTTCCGGTAGTATTTATGGTTTTCCTTCTACGACAAATGGAGCATTTGTAGGACAAGAAATAAGCAGATTGCAGGAAAACAAGTTGCTCCAAATCTCTACGGTTGATAGGCCCAGGTGCACAACATGATTGGTTTTCTAATAGGTAAGGTGGCTTGAGACACACCGAGTATATGGGACCACCTGGGTGTCTGTACGTGCACACGTGTTTCATGGCAGGTTTGACAGCGGTGTGTGTGTGTGTGTGTGTGTGTGTGTGTGAGAGTGTGTAGCTGCGTTCGCCCTTGGTTGAGCTCGTTAGGTTATTATGTGGATGCTATGTGCTCATTACCAAGTTACGATTCACAAGAGCCACCATAGTGTCCTACATAAGGTCACTGAGGAAGGTAACATGGAATATGCAGCGCATGATTTGTCCTCTTGTACCATGAGTGGTTGAAATGCATATTGAGATAAAAGAACATTAACTGCACAAGTTGAATGCTGAAGATAAGAGTTTCTTTACTCTTATATTTATATAATGGCCACTACATAGGCTACTGGATATTTAGTCTGCATAGAGAGCTGAAGTTCAACCAGAACGTATGATTCCTGCCCAATGTAACCGAACATAACCACACTTATATGTTGTGCAGCGCTCCATTTGTGTAGACAGGATGGTCATTAAAAAATAAAGAAGAAAAAGACTGGTTTTCAGGGGCCTTAATTTAAAAACATTTCTCTGTCCCACATGCTGAAGCCTGTTGTTGGATGAAGGAATAGTTCAACATTTTGGGAAATACGCTTTGACGCGTTTCTGCGGAAAGTTGAATGAGAAGATCGATACTGTATGCTTATTATGGAGCTAAAGCCTGGAGGTGGTTATCGTTAGCTTAGCATAAAGCATAAAGCTAGTGTAAACGGCTATCTAGGCTCTGTACAAAGTTCAGTCCATACACCAACTGAATTGTATAAATGACAAGTTGTTTCCCAAAACATCAAACTATTCCTTTAAAAGCTACCATCTTGACAGACTGAGGATAGTGGCGAGCTGATGGACTTCTCCAGTGGAGACATGGCTGTAACAATCACACACCAGCGATGGTCCAAAAAGCATAAAGAAACAGGAAGAAACAATTATGATAATAAACATATAGAACACACAAAATGAATGTTGTTCTTCTTCAGAAAGACATCCTACCAAATTACAGAAGCTAGTGAAACAGTGTCATATTCGACTCCCTATTGAACTCCCAATGTTAGTACACAGTAAGTCAGTCTCAATAGCTATTTGTGCTTTATCCTAAGTGTCGGTTGGTGGTGATTTAGAAAATTATTGCTCCATTAAGGGGATGTGAAAGTTTAAATTGAAGTAGGTTTCTACTGCACTCTGCTGTGGTGGTTTCTGCTTGCTTAAACCATGTCAGCTCCACACAGCCGCTGGGCCTTTGCCAAAGTTTGGAATTTCTGGCTTTGGTATCTAAGGCAATTAATCTAACTTCAGGGTTTAAAACCTCCCATCAGACACCTTAAAGTGATGTCACTGATGCTAATCCCCTGTTCTCCTACAGTCAATGAGTCCCTCCAATCACTACCTTCTCTCTCTCTCTCGCTGTGATTCCAGCAGTAGCTGCTTGGCATGCTGTGGATGTGTCCTCTTTTGCAGACATGACTAATGCATGGAACACACAATATATCTGCCAGTCAAAGCAAGCTAGACGTGTGTGGGCGAGAGCATTCTCACATTTACCTGTTGTGTATGCTTGATGAAGTAATTTCATTTGCTAAATATACTTAATCCTGGATTATAACATACGATACAAATCACGTGCACAGACCTCACACTGCGTGCGCACACACACACACACACACACACACGGATTTTCTCATATCTATGTTGATTGTTCTTCACCTGATACGTAGCGGTGCTGAGATTCCTGTGGTTTGTTGATGTTCCATCATAGCGTTCCCTCTCAGTGAGCTGGCACTACGCCACAGGGTCGGTCACGCTAATAAAGACCCTTTGAACTGAACCGAATTGACTTGAGACATGCGGAGAAAGGGGGAGGAGAAGAAAAAAGAGAAAGAGAAATGGAATTAGGAACAAAGACCAGACGAAAGCAAGAGATAATGAAAGGTTTTGTCCTCCAGGTGGAGAAGACCTGCCATTTTCTTCTGCCACCCCTGCTAACATTAATAATTAAAGACTAGGCTGGATGGATGGGGTCCCTCGATAAGGGCAGATGATGTCCTTAGATAATGCTTGTTTCAACCTTCATTTTGATTTTTAAGGTCGTACTCGAGGGGCATTTGACATTTTGACATCTGACATTTAAAAGGAGTACTCAGTGGACTTCACTTTGGCATTTTATTAGTGTTTTTTTTGTTCTTTTGCACAGTACATTGAAGCTCAAATGTGAAGAGAGAGAAATGTGACACAGGCCTGATTTAAACCCATTTCTGGCTCTCATGTCAGTACTGGAGCATTGACTACTTGTTGTGCCCTGCTCTCCAGTCATTCTGCACCTCTAACTGTTCCTCCAATGACAACGGGAGTCTTCAAATCTCACCGCCTTGGTGTTGTATAATAGTCACTGTCATGTGTTTCACATCAAATTCTGAGAAAATGCTGGTTTTGATTCTTAAAGCTCAATGTTGAGTTTATTTGGGACCTGGTTCCAGATTAGCAAAAAGGCTATCATAACAACCAGACTTGTCAATCAAACAGTCAATTGTGGCACAACAAACGAGCAGGATGAAACCTACGGGCTGTGTGCGTTAGTTACTGTGCCACTGATGAAGCAATGTGACATCTTGTGTGTGGGCCTGTGGCAGCGTCAGGCCTGCACAGGCTGTCTAGTCCGACTAATGAGGATGGAGAGAGAGGTCAGAGATGATAGCCAATCTAAATAAGGACCTTGATATGACTTTAACACTGTCATAGTGTGTCACTGTGTATGTGTGTGTGTGTGTGCTTGGAGGTGATGTCCTCCCACCTTCCTGCTGTTATGTTATGACTAGCGTCCTTGCTCTGAGCCCCCTGTCAACGGGAGGTGTCATCCACGCAGCGCAGCCATCAGCGCACTGCTGGCTACATTCTGAACACTTGACAGAGATGGACGCACCTTCACAAACGCACAACTATTTAAATGTGCACGAACACATACACGCACACACAGTGGCGTGCGTAATGTACTCCTTATTAGGCATTCTGCGAGCATAGACAAATACAGGACACACGCGTGCTCCCACGTGCGCGCACATGCTTCCTGCTCTGTCAGTTCTCCCACTGGCCGTCGGTGAGTGTCCATGTTATGCAAACTCGTAACAAAACACTGTCAGAAACTGTGAGTGTGTGTCAGCTCACCTGACAGGAACTCAGGGCTGTCTTCCTCCCTCGCTATCCCATTTTCCTTCAGTCCAACCTCATTTAACCCGAGTCAGACTCTTAACCTCGGCACTTAAATTCAACTGAAGTTGACATATACTCACTTAACACTGTCACATTTCTAGTTTCTGTCTCTGACCACTGGTGGAGTTTTAATCATCATTTTTTTTAAACTGCAGTTGCCAGGATACACTGTACATGTAATTATTTATTTGAAATTGATGTTTTTTGGGGAGTTTTCAGGGTGTCTGTCATTTTTTTTCCAGCTCAGCAGGACTCGTGTCTGTCTAACATGGCATGCAGAGAAGTATTTTGGCATGCTATCTATGCTTTAATACGGGGCTTAGCAGCCACAGCGGAGTTGTTAAGCAGCATTGTAGCTGAATGCTAACCAATACTGTGATGCCAACAGGCCTCATTGTAAGTGTAGCTGTCAGGAAGAACAGGAATAAGCCCCACACTGGGGCTTGATTCAAGTGCACACCAGATGCGCGGTTGATGAAAAAGACGGTGCCTTGCAGAAGGACGCAAGTGACATTTCAACACTTGTACAATTCCCAGGGTTGTTGTTGAAAACAGTTCCTCGGCGGAGGGGAGGGATTTGAAAATGTGCTGTTATTGCGCATATTTTGTGATGATAATGGGTACATTTGTGTGTGGGTTGTTACAAAACACACTGTGTGCAGCATCTCTTTGGTGTTCCAGTGTTTACAGTATGCTGGCAGATACATCATAGGTGTATATTTCAGTTTCCCCCTAGAATGTATGTTTACTCCTCTGAATCTTAATAATAAAGTCACAATTCTTTAAATACATATGCTGCCTTCCTGACTGCCCCAACAGCTTGTATATAGTTTTTTCAGCTGTTGTTGTTTTAGCCTGCAGGCCCTTGTGATGGGATGGTTTAAGACTTATTCGCTTCAATGACAGGAAGAGTGACACCTCCCTTTATGTGTCCATATATTGAACAGTGTAAAGGGACTTCACTTTGTCACATTTAGAGCCACCTCACCTAGAAGCCTCATTCTTTTGAAGGCACTTCCTGCAGCCTGACTGGCTTTGCCGTACAGTATTTGAGTCGTGTAAGTTGCTTCCACAGCTGCAGCATTGTGATTGTTTCTGCAGCTCCTGACACAGCAGCCATAACTGAAGCACTGCTTCTCATATAATGACTTAATTCAGGCAGGAATGGAATTCGCTGTGGATATACGGATGTGAGACACGCTGGTCAATCATAGCAACTCACATAGCAACAAGACATGCGTAGGACAACTGAAATAGATGAGATGAATCAGTAGCAGTGCTTTACTGTTGGCATGCTTTATCTCCTGGCCACGGCACCACCTTTGTAATCAGCGTTTGTCAATTTGTCCCCACATTCTGGGGTAGACAACATTGGCAAGAAAAACACTGTGGATACAATAAGCTAATTAAGAGTGGGTATAATACAACGTAGATACACTGTTGCATTTATCTGAGAGCACTGCCTTCACTTCTAAAGCTAGAGAGGACACAAAACAACAACAGAAGGAGAGCCACTTGCGGCGATGCCCTTGGTCAATCTGTATTTGTACATCCCCGATTGCCCGCCATGCATACAGCTGTTACAGCTGAGGGTTGTTGACCTGGCCACATGGTGTGGGAACGGTACCTGTCTCCGGTCTAACACACCGCAGAGCCTGAAGTGAAACCTGAGGGTAGCCTTCATAGCTTGATGGGCGTTCACACAGCTTAGTGGAGCCCTAGATGGCGTGACCACAGTCACACAAAGGCCAGCAGGCACACACATTCACGCACAAACACAAATAGACAGGCCCAATGTATTCACCACCTGCTCAGTCACCCTCACGCACTCTCGAAGCATCACTCACCACCGTTTTCTAGATGGGGTCGACATGTCAACTTGCTCGCCATGAAAGAAAGGGAATTAGAGAAATGAGTTTGTGAATGTGTCTGTCTGTGTGTGTGTGTGTGTGTGTGTTTGTGTGAGAGTGTGTGTGTGTGTGTGGGTGTGTGTAAGCACGCTGTAGGGCTCTGTTTGTATATTAGGCCCAAGTCCTGCATCACTCATTGTAGCACGACACATCAGAGAGGCAGGAGCGGACGCTGCTGCCCGCTGACCATACATGGTTCTTCCTGCATCCTCCAGTCTTTGGTTTAGCCCATTAGAGAAAGTAGGACAGAGCTGGGTCCCGATGACCATATTTGGCCGGGTGCTCTGTCCCCTGCAGCCATCTTGCCTGCCTCCACTGCATGCTGCCAGGGCACTGCTGCTCAGCTCCATCCCTCTTGTCGTCTATCCCCGTTTCTTCTGTGTTCTCCTCCTCCTCCTTCTTCTCCTTCTGCACCACCAGAACAGAGCACGTTTCATCCCCCTCTTGGTTTCTCTTTCTGCTCACTCTGCCCCTTATCACTCGCTTCCCCTGCTCTCCTCTCCTGCTCATCCTGTTACTGCGCTGTTTTGTCTTTTCTCCCCAAACCTGCTTCCTCCGCTCATCCTCCTTCACCCCGCTTCACCCCTCTTTACTGCTTCCTTTGTTCTTTCCCTTCTCATTACTTCCTATGTTCCCCCTCTTTCTGCCTTATCCTTCCCCAGCAGGAAGCTGTGTGCATCCAGGTTTACCCCACTGGCTGTGTACAGGGAGCCGGGGTCTGCTGGCCCCTGGCCTATTCTGGCTCCATCCCCGTGTTCCTAATCAGCCCTGCTGCACGATGCACACGTGTTTGCAAATTCATTAACTTACGCACATCCTCACGCATGTGCACCAACACTTCTGTTGTACATGAGTCTGTGAGGGTGTTAAGCCTACATCTGCACACCCACCCCCATGTGTTTGTTAATGTAGGCGCGCTCTCACACACACTCAGTATGTGTGTGCGTGTTAATACTCTCTCACGCACACACACTCTCTACCTCCTGGCAGCGGGTTTGATCGCCTGGAAAATGAATACTAAATGCAGGGCAAAATGGCTGGCAGGGATCACCTTGGCTGCTTGCAGCTCACCGCCTGCTCTATGCAGGCATGAAACTGGAGCACCTCCATACCTACCTCCCCGCTCAGATATTCTTGCACTCCACTGCTTGGTAAGGAGACACACTGTGATCGCTGACTTTTGTTAGTAATTTGTTGTCTTAAGTAGAGAGGAGAGAGGCTCCTCCTGTGCCCCGGCTGTAGCATTCCCTCTGAGCCCTCAGCCTTCCCTCTCACCACCTCAGACTGGAAGGAAACACACACACACACACACACACACACACACACACACACACACAAATGGTTCACACTCACACACACAAACGGTTCACACTCGCACACACAATCGCTGGGAATCAAAGGAGGAGGAAGGCTGAAGGAAGCTGTTTGGCATTCACACACACACACACACACACACACGCACGCACACACACACACACACACACACACACACACACACACACACACACACAATCATGCACCCCCCCAGTACTAGGGTTGAAAGTTTTTCCTTGATTTTTAAATGATTGCTCTCTCAGTTCTGATTTTAGTTGGATTTTAAACACACAGCTGCAGATAATGTATCTTTTTTATGGTACTAATTTGTATTTATTAGATTATGTGATAATACATTTAGTTGAAAAACAATTTTTCTTAAAATTACACTATCTTTGAGCTAAAAAAACGCAGTTCCAATCGTACTGAATCATTTGATTCTATGCTTTTCAATGAAACCTGTTACCAGTTCCAATACGTCTTTTCTTTGTTTCAACAAATATGAACAAGCACAGTGAGTTCCCACAGCTATTCATCTCTTTAAAAACTTAAATTTCAGGTGACAACGGGAGCTCGATTGTCAGTATCCAACCCTTCTTGTTAGCCCTCCGTTCAAACCACAGAAGAAAAAGGTTAGAGTTCTTGCAGAGCTGAAAATGAACAATTAAGCCCCTTCCTGGCTCATTGTGTGTGTTTTGTGTCTGCCTGTTTGTGGCCAAAGAGTAGCGTGGCCGCTTGGGTGGAGTGCTTACAACACAGCCATGTCTGTGTGTTTATATGTGATTATGAATCTTTTTATGTGTATGAGATGTGTTCATAGCACGACAAGCGTGTGTTTGTGTCCGAGTGTTTGTGTTTGTTTGCTGCTGTTATCATTTCAGGCCAGACGACAGAAGCTCTTTAGTTAGTTCAGCATGAAGATGAGGTTTGCCGGCCCGCGCGTGCCAGCGCTACTTTGCCGACCGTATTCCTGCGCGCATGTGTGTCAATGAGTGCGCGTGTGTATGTAGAGTATTTGTGTGTGTGGTCTTTGATGTCAGCTTGGTGGCTGCTACTGTTTGCAGATGTGAGTGTTAGGTAATCACAAAACACAATCACTCTGGTCTATTCCTGAACCTCTGCCATCATATATAGCATTGTTCTCATCCACCCACAACCTCTCTCCATTTCTCATTCTCACATACCCAATTTCTCTTTTTTTTTTGCCTCTATTTTCCGTCTCTCCTCTGCCACTCCTCATCTCTGTCCTCCATCTCCTACTCCCACACTCTCTCTATCTCTGTGTTTTGTTATATATTACCGCTCTATGTTGTTTGTGTCTGGTCTCTGGACATTTTTCTTGTCATCTCTCTTTTTTCCCCCTGTTCCTTCACCCGCTGCCCCCGAGCCCTGCACTCCCCATCACCAACACTCCCCTCCTCCCCAGCCTTTCTGCCCCCTCTCTCCCCCCT
Source organism: Anarrhichthys ocellatus (assembly GCF_004355925.1). Lineage (NCBI taxonomy): Eukaryota > Metazoa > Chordata > Actinopteri > Perciformes > Anarhichadidae > Anarrhichthys > Anarrhichthys ocellatus. The sequence goes on from NW_022280043.1 coordinate 6,444,060, forward strand.
CCTCCCTCCAACATCCCTTCGGTACCCTCGCTGTCTTCTTCCTCCGCTCGCTTTTTGCCTTCCATCACATGTGTGCACGCTGTCGGAGGGGGAGTATTGATTGCACGCTTGGCTGACAGGCACAGTAATGGACGGCTTGGAGTGCACGCCGGTGTGTGGTTGTTGGGGGTGTTTAAGGAACAGTCCTGGCAATAACTCACCTGACCAAGCGGACGGCGGCCGGGCAGGCAGGCAGGCAGGCAGGCGGATGGAAAGGTGCTGCATAACGCAGGGCAACTTGACAGGCTGCATTTGAAAGCCTCTGAGCCAAATATAGGGCAACTTTCAAATCACGCCCTTTTTCTTCCCCGGGGAACGTGTTTTTGACCATGAGAACACCGGTAATAACACAGACGAGTAAATTCAGTAACTGCTGGGACTAGTCTCCCTTGCCGTCATAATATATTGTTTTACATTTATCTCAGACATACAGCATATCAAAAGTGCCATTTTTTTTAGAGAAAACAAACCCAGCTTGCTTTGTTGTTGCCAAATCCTGAGCCTTGCTCCTCAATAATCACCACTGCAGCATGGACAGCAACACACTGTAAGACATACACCCCAGTTAAAATGCTAATATGGGCGATTCAATTTAAACAATCTCTTTTCCATCGCCCATAACACCATTTTGTAGTGTTTTGTGTCCACTCTTTTATGGATTATTATGAATAAATAGAGTTGTTTTCTCTTCTCTCAGGCAGTTTTTGGACATTGTCGTAATGATTACAGAGCTTTTTGCAGCAGGTCCTTTGACAGTGGAATAGCTTTTGTGTCATGGAGCTGATCTAATAGAGGGAGCCTTTGACATTTGGGTTCAGGCCGGATGCTATTATGAATACTGTACATATATAAACCTAATTCTGGTACATAATGCTGCATGCCAACTACCTAATTAGGTGCTTTCCATAAAAAGTGCAATGCAGTGCAGTGTGTATCATTACTAACATAGCACACATAAGTGTTATCATCATTCTCGCCTGCATAACGTGCAGCACAAATAGTACATAAATGCATGCTAATAGACATGAAATCACATTGTGTGATCAGACATTATATAGTGCATATTACATGACTCTTAAACCATGCCATTTTAATAGATTTCACGCAGACTGAATCCAAAAGTGGAAAAATACAGCTGTCAGGCATGAAAAAAGGTGATACTACACTACAAATAGTAATTCAAATAAATAAGCAATTCAATAAACACACATCTCTCATTCATAATTGATTCAAACCTGACTTTGATTAAGTTACATGAATGAGAGATTCTAATTTGAGATACAAGTAGTACGACATATAAAAAATGAATGTGGATATTCATAATTCTGTAGTAAGTTGTGGAACTTCTAAGGCTAATGTACCATAGGCTAACTAACTGAGTATGCATTTATTCACCAGTGCCTGGTACTGATTTACTGAACAATGGAGCAAACAAATGCTAATCCTCCTTAAATACGGCGCTGTTGCATAAATATTCTAACAGACATCGCTTTTAGCATATGCTACCATCTATTAGCATAAAGCCGGCGGAGGGATAACCAACAATTTAGCATGAGAAAGCCGAACTGAATGTAGTGCAGCAGTGTTTGACCACTGAATGGCAAACTGTATCACTTAATTGACCTCGTGAATGTGACACCCCGGTCATGACGACACACACAAACACACGGCCTGAAAGTGACCTGCAGTTTTTGCTAAAAATAAGCAGTATGTCACTTAGTTTTAGTTTTATAGTTCTACAGCGAGCAGCTCTCCTACTAAGCTGTTTGGTGGAGATGGTTGAAGAGCCAATCTGTCCTGCTGGTGAGGGACATTAAATATTGACTCACAGATAGAATCGAGGCCCAAATGGCAAGAAATGATTCATCATGTGGACAGGTGTTGTAAATTAGCATTTCGCTACAAACACTTAACACAGTGCATCTGGGCTTTGTGCAAAAATGTATGTTACAATTCTAATGCTACTGTGATGTCCATATCAAATAAAATAAACATTTGTCTGATACGATGTTTTTGATCATTTTAGACATTGTTATGTTTCAGACCTCTGGCCTCCAGTGCTGCTGACCTTGAGCTGGATCCCATCATACCCATGTTAAGATGAAATCCATATTAAAGTGAACAGCTTACTTCTTTAATCTAAGCAGCTGAAAACGTTGATAATAAACTCATCTGGTGCGCTAGGAGAATATTGCTGATTTTACTCACAACAAAACAGTCTTTTACCTTTATTTATACTTTTTTACAGAAGATAGTTGTATTTTTGTAATCATTTTACGGTTTCTAAATCAATTGTTTGTAATTACTGTTGGTAGCTGAGAGTTTTTTTGCAGTTCTTTAAATCCTTCCTTGCATATTTAGTAATGTACAGAACAGCAATGTGTGTCATGTTGTAAAAAAGACTTCTTTGGATGTTTGCACAACTGTTGTATTACACTGAAAAAAAGGGATTTGATTTAACGACAGTAAAAAGCATTCGTCTTTTCACAAACATGGATATAAAACTTTTGATCATTAATCACACAAAGTGGTTGAATCCTTAAAAAAACTTTGTCACTGATTCATGCACGATGTCCCTTTTTTGTTTCTTAACTAGGCCTGAGAGGTACAGAAAAGGAGAAAAATGCCTCATGCCCGGGGCATCTGGAAACAATTTGAGAATGCTGTTGTCGGTAATGCATTTAGCACAGATGGATACACAAATAAAAAGCTTTTTATGCAAAACTGATGCACCACAATATTTCTGGAAATTGCCCAGTCACTCCATTTTTGTGTATTTTGCTGAATCCCGCTGCTCCTCCCTTTCCCTTCTCCAGTCAGTCCCTATCAGGCCTAATAGTGTGATGTCTCGTGTTGAGTGGAGATGACCAATTTCAGACTCAGTCATGGGTGACAGAATTACACAACATCCCGAGGAGTCATGATGTCATGCAACATATTGAGGAAAACTGTGAAATACTTATAAGGGAATAACTTTCAGATAAGTATCGACCATTAGCCCCTGGTTAGACCACAAATCTACAAACAAAGTTATAAGACTAATTTGATCTGATTAAAATGTATCACAGCCGGTAAAATAGCTCAACCAGGCTGACATCAATCAGACAAACTATCTCTCGGCAATTTACATAAATACCAATGAATGAAACTTTTATTTCATAATATATAATTATAATCTGTAACAAGCAGCCATGATAGAACATATGCACAGCCTTAGGATTAGTGTAATAAAATATGGTCGGATGAAAGCAGCTTTTTCTCACTATTACAGATATGAATGTATTTATGGTCTGTAGGCTTTTGCAGTAAAATTGAATAAGGAGAGTAACACTGATGAAATCATTTGAATAAAATGATAATTTATGACCTAACACAAATAGAATACTGAAAGTCCTTTTGTTGCATCCTCCAGCAACATGGCATTTTCTATGCATTAAAGCAACTCCACAATCTGACAAAGGACATTATTAAAAAATATTCTTCTGGCATTTCCAGTGTGCTGGATATTGCAGAGTGCAGAATGAAAGACAACATGGAAGAGAGGGAATGACATCAACCAAGGTCATGAGCTATATTCATACCCATGTTGTTTTCAACATGAGATACGATGAAAATAAATCCCCCAGGACTTCATTGTGTTATCCTATCGCTTCTGTGACCTTTTTAAAATGGATGGTGCTGTTTCTTTCTGTTGCAATGAAATTGCTCATAAATAATTTGATCAATTATGTAATCCAATAGAGCCAGCAGGAGTGTTCGCAGTTTGTGTTCTTTTATCTGTGCACATGCACGTTTAGGGATAATAAATAGAGTTATTTATTCCTTTAATTGTAGATTCCGTATTTAGAATTTGTTTTTCGATGACAGTTTCCTGCTATAGTGACACGAAGGCCAAAGTCAGTATTATCTATTAAGACGCAGACTTAAGATTGTCACTGAGTCAACACAGACTGGCGCTGTCTCGAGTCGCATGGCATTATTCAGGGCTTATATTCACCATCTGGCACCAATGCAAAGTTCTCAGCTATTTTAGCAGCAGCAAAAGTAAAAATGTATTTTTCATGCATCTATCCCAAGGCACAATCCTAAACTCACCCAGAAAACAATGTCAGACTAAGAAACGTGGAGTAAACAAGATAATTGCTACATTTGTGCTCATTAAATTACATTATTTTTCCATCCACTGCCTGGTGCCTACTCAACTTAAAAACATGTATTACAGTAACGGAAGTGAATAATATTAAGAAAGCTACTTACGGCAAGTACTTACAAATGGCAATTACTTTAAACTCACTGTCCTTGTGCTGTTGTTGATTTGAAATCATCACCGTGTCTGATGATTTTAATGATCAAGTTCAACGTCTGTTCACAAAAGGACATTTACTGGAAACTCATAATGATGTTTTCATCTTGTCATATTAATGAAAGCCTTCCTTGATACCTGTAGCGATCATACAAACACACCTCATATAACTCAGAGATGATTCAAGTCTTGCTCATCTGTTACACATTACATACATTTCATAGTGAAATGTCTCAAATGAAAGATCTGATACAAATCCTCGGGGAAAAAAAAGCATGATGTAAGATTTGGCATTCTACATGAATACTCGACTATTTCACTCTATGAGAAAGCGTGATCATTCCTCTCCTGAATGAGCAACAGAGGCTTGGCCTACATACTTTGGTCTTTGCATAGTTACTTTGCATAGTTGCAAGTGAATCCTTTTTAGATGTTGAACTGAGTCTGAGAAGTGCAGTCACAGAGAATTTGTCTCTTGCCCGCGGCAGCTGAAAACAAACCAAATTTGAGCATGCTGCTTTCTGCAGAGCAAATTAGTACAGACGAAAAACAAAAACCAGAAGCCCCAAATGTAAACTTGAATCACAAGAGCACTTTGACAACACTCAGTTGCCTCTTTTCATGTTTTTGGGGGTGTTTTTTTTTTTTACTCTCCCAGTCGCTCTCTGTCTGCACTGAGAGTGTGATGGCTCGATCTCAGATGACCAATTTCCTGAGTGGACATGCAACATGTCCTAGTCATACGGCGCACACACACTCGAGTCGTGGGCAGTGTGCACACTTGTTTCCAGCCACGTGGCACAAACACATTCCTTGTGTTTCTGCCTCTCACTTCTAGAGTCAATCACACACACAGAAAAAAACAAACTGCAGCAGCGACAAAGCCCCGCCTCAGATGACCAGTAAGCTCTGACCCTCCCGATCTCTCTTTTACCTGTTCCATGGCTCCTCTCTTCCCTCTCTGTCTCCCTCCCTCTCCTCCCCACTCCCACTCCCTCCTCCTCTCACCCTCGACTCTGTTGCCACGGCAGCAAAACCTGACATTGAGAGAGAGAGAGAGAGAGAGAGAGAGACAGAGTGAGCAAATGCCATCTGAGTCATTTAATCTACAACCTGTGTGTGTGTGTGTGTGAGAGCATGTAGGTGAATATGTTGGATATGTTTGTGTACATCTCTATGTATCTGTTGAGTGTGTGTGTATCTGATGTGTATTTGTGTGTGTGTGTGTGTGTGTATGGCGCGTGGGTGTCTAAGTGGGAAGCTGCGTGGAGTCGGTTCATCGGTTCATCAGAGCTATGGCAGTGCGAAGGCAAACACTACCTTTGTCTGTCTTACTGCATATAGCAGTGCTGTTTCCGTTTTCTATTTCATGTTCTCTGCAAATCTCTGGTTATTTTAAAGCAATGTGCCCTCTAAGTGATTCACAAACATCTCTTTTGTGAACCCTTTGTGCTCTGACAGAGAGAACAAAGTCAAGTCCCGACTGAAGCACTTTCTTGATTTAACAAAGCTTCTCTTACATTGCAGTAACAGACGTTATTTAAATAGTCGGCTGAAACGTAACAGAAGATGTTTGTGTTGATACGAGGTCCTGATGCCGCTGCACCAAATAAAGTCAGATTTATTTTTATTGCCAAGTAAACCCATTTTTCTCAATGGGCTTCACAGGCTCACACCATTGGTGCTAAGCTCTCTAAAAGACAAGGAAACTAATATTAACACACAAAAAGCCTTTAGCACATATGCAAAAAAAAATAATAGAGAGAAGCCTTGAGAGAAGAAATTCAAAAAGACATCCCTCCTCAGATGGCCGCCTCTTCAGAAGCAGCAGTTGGGGAAAAAATAAGTACAAAAAAAGAGCAAGAAATTGTAACAGTTTGTAAAAATTCAAATCACAAGTTTATAGTCCAACGATGGGATTATAATAAGTGAAATACCAATACTATTATAAAAAAAACAATAACTAAACCTACCATGATGAAAGTTCACTGATAGGAAACACTGATTTTAATTGACAGCACTCTATTCTCAGACATTGTTCTCTTTTCAGCGCTGTGTGTAATAATATCATTCTTGTATTTCCAAGGCTTCATTCTGAATGCAAATGTTAGCTCTTCAAACAAGCCAGAGGGCGAGTGAGTTCAAGGAGAGCTTCCTAATTGTGATTAAACTGCTGTGCTTACATAAGCCACAGCTGCAACAAGTTGGACCTGCATCGACAGCTAGTGACACTGAACGGTACATCTTTTTCAAACAGCTCCTGGGGAAAGCAGCGCACCGAGCTTCACCCCCCCAACCGACCCCCAGCTACACTGATCCGACCAGCGGGTGGTAAATATGCATGCAGGACGGCTGAAATGCAAACTCACTGCTGGCACGTACAAACTTAATAATACGCAGGCATGCAGACGTGGATGAAACAAAAAGACGCGCGCTTACACATAAGCAAGCACACGCACAATGTTCTTTGAACCTTCCTCGAGAGTTGGTGTACGTATGTGCAGCTAGTGGACGCGCGTGTGTGTGTGTTTGTGTGTGTATGTTTGTGCAGGACATGCTCGGATGTGACAGTGTCAGAGGAGCACGGTGGTTCCCCAAGCAGGCTGTGTCACTGACTGAGGGCCTCTTTGTCAAGGAGAACACTGGGGAAGAATTTATCCATGTCCAATGAACGGGGAGAGAGAGGGGGAGAGAGAGAGAGAGAGAGAGAAAGAGGGAAAGAGGGAGACGGATAGCTGGGGACTGTAACAGAGAAAGTGCACTGTCGAGATTGAAGAGACCAGTGAGCGCTAAGAAAGGGAGAGAGAAGAGAGAGAGGTCAGTAAAGAGACAGGGGTATAGAGTGTTCCTGAGACAAAATAGATAGAGGCTGTGTGAGAAGAGAGTGCGACAGAGAGAAAGAGAGAGAGAGAGAGAGAGAGAGAGAGAGAGAGAGAGAGAG
>NW_022280043.1:6451352-6461663 GCF_004355925.1 Anarrhichthys ocellatus
AGAGAGAGAGAGAGAGAGAGAGAGAGAGAGAGAGAGAGAGAGGAGAGGAGAGGGCAGCTGAAAATGAGAGATCAAAGTCTCTGCAGCCCTGCTGAGGGGAGGACAAGGTGAAAACCTATAGGAAGTGGGGGGACTAACTGAGACAGAAAGCCGGAGATATTTGGGTTGGACACAATTACACAAACACCTAACACAACACAATAAGACTGCCATGAAATAAAGGTTGTGATGCTTATAATTAAGGTTGGAACAATTAGAAGGCATGTAGCTGTGTGCACATCACAAGTTGGTGCAAGGCTTTTATAAAACCGACACACTTATTTGTCTACAAAGACAACGTTTCGATCCCAGTTGGACATGCGTTTGACTTCTTTTGTTATTGACCAAATCCAACTGGGATCGAAACATTGTCTACTTAACTAGATAAATGGAGCATAACTCTTGTCATCACTATTCCATATATTGTCAAAAATGCACTCTTCCAGAAACCAAGGCGACGCTTTCAGACTGCTCATCTTGTCCGACAGACATCCCAAAACTCAAAGAAACTCAATTTACAAAGTTTTGAAAAAGTTACGCAACAACTGCTCACATATGAGTTGCCGATTTTTGCTTCATAAATGATTTAAACATTTAACAACTATCAAATTGTCTCGTCTGAACAGCCCAGCATCTCTTTTCGCATTGTAGAGTTCTGTGGTGCATAATTTATCTCCATTGCCAGTGTTTGGTGCCAATAATATAACATTGCAGGAAGTGGTGTGCCCTCTAATGTGGCAGTGGCACTTTTATAGTGCCTATGAGTTTTGTGCAGAAGACTGCAGGAGAAAATGGTTTTGCTCATTTTTCAGGCTGAAGTTTGTGATGTTGCCGTATTCAATTTCACTACATTGTTAGATTTTCATTTTACTTTCCTTATTTTACTGTCCCTTACTAGAGTTAGAGGGGACTCTTCTCAGAAACAAACACTCAACACTATATGCTTCACAAGGTTGTGTTCATTGCAGTACTTGTATTGAATTGCATTATTTGTCATAGCTGTTCCTGTTATTGTTGTTTCTTATTCCGTATGGACGAGCTAAGATTATACCTTTTACCCAGCATTCTGCAGTCAAGTAAACATTTTCAAAAATCCTATTTAAGATATACATACCAGCTTCCTGGCAGGCAACATCACATGAATAAATCATATTTGCTCCAAATGTTTAACCTCACCTTACAGGCATGCCTCAAATACAAATTCTCAAAAGCCCGTATGGCAACAAGAAGGAGAGGTGAGAGTAAAAATCCTCAGAGAGAATTGGAAATACTGAAACGAAAGGGGTAAGAGGAACAGGGAGATGGTTGTATAGCGTGGAGGACAATGGTGAGATAAAAAGTAAAAGGCAGAGATGGTGAGATTAGACACATGTAAGAGGAGAGGAGATGGAGGAAGTTTGAATGGGTGCAAAGTGGAAATGCTGAGTCAATGCGACCAAGAACATGTGCTGCCGCTTTGATGCTAGATGCAGACAAAAAGTACTAAACACTTAATCCTACAAAAAGCCAAAAGGGGTGAACAGAAGGTCCTTGGTATTTTTTCCTCTACCACTGACACACACACACACCAACCCGACCTCCCTGCTCATCCATATTGTTTGGGGGGAAGACAAATGCTCTGAAATGGCCTCAGCGTGCTCATTCAGGGACAGCAGCCCGGTTGTCTGCAGGCGCTCTCTCGTCAACAATGACTTTTAATTGTGAGAAGAATGAGCAAAATATAACACTTCTGTCCCGTAATGGCCGGCGGTAGAGTCGTCTTAAATCCACAGCCTCTGTAGCCGTTCCACTTGCAAATTCAATTATGGGAATGATTCATCCTTCCATTGTGATAACTGTCAGATTTCCTTGTGTCATACAATAAGGCAGAAGGGGAAAAACAAATGATTTGCCAGCCCCCCCACCGACACCCTTCTCCTCTCCTTCATCCCCCCCCCCAGCTGCTTTTCTCCATCTCAGTTCTTTTTGTCTTTCTCTGCATCCCTCTCTTCTCCCCTTGCTATCCCTCATCCTGCTTCCTCTGCCTTAGTCTCTGTTCATCCTCTCCTCATCTGCCTGGGGGTGTGAGGCGAGATAGCGCTCCCTCGTTTTCCGATTTTCTCCCCCCCCCCCCCTCCCTGCTTCCCTTCATCCCATTCTGGCCCTCCCTTTGCTTCCACTCCCTCTCCTACCACACACTCCCCCCTTCTCCCTCACGCTCTCTCTAGATAATTAAGATCTCTGATTTTACGGTGTTCTCTTTCATAATAGGCACTGCAGACACTATAAGCAAGACGCCAAGTCTCCTGTGCGCGCACACACACACACACACACACACATTGAGCAGCAAACACACACAAATGCATATGCCTTTATGCACACTAAGATGAATACATGCACCAAACAACTAAATCTCCAACTAGGATGAATGTTCCCTCTCACACTCTCAATTCTCTCTCTCTCTCTCTTGTATACACACACACACACACACACACACACACACACACACACACACACACACACACACACACACACACACTCTCTCGCTCTCTCTCTCTCGCACACAGCGAGTCTGGATATTTATGTATTTTGCTTTTGTGTATTTGTCAGTGGTGCCAGCGTGCCGGGTGATTTACAGCAGGGTGCAGAATGAAAGCGAGCGAGGGGGGCAAGAAGCAGTATTTTTTTGTACAGCTCAGACTAGTCTGGCTCCGCTTGGCCCTCTTGCTGTTCCGGCTCCCTGCAGACTGACACCCAACTGCTACAGGGACTCGGCCATGTTCTACTACAACAACAGAGGACATACATCAGCCAGACACGCAGTCCTCGCAGATTAAACACGGCAATAGCATCTCACCGTTTGCTCTCTCTGTCTCTCTGACTGAATTACCTCTGACTCCCTCCCCCCTTCACTAACACGGTATACTTGCCTCTCTCCTGCAGTGGTGGATGAAGTTCTCCGATCCTTAAGTAAAACCACTAATACCACAATGTAAAAATAGCCCTGCTTTAAAAATGTTACCAAAGTAAAGAAGTATTAGAGGTACATTATACTAACAGTAATTCATCAAAAGTCCTCATTACACAAAAGAGCCCCCTTTTTTTCAAGAGAGACCTGAGAACAGGAGACTTAAGTTAAGTTGCGGAGAGAGGAGAGATTTGAGGTAGTTTAGAAGCTTTAGCTGTAGTGCTTTGAGAAATGAATACGATGTGATGATTATTTCTTCTTGTTGGTAAGAGAGTGCATACAAATTAGTTACACAGCAGTGACGGGTATGAAATTTGTGATTGACCTTAAAGCGTAACACATCGTGATAAACCGGGTTTAGCTGCTGAAGTAAAGACGGCGCAGTGTGACTGTTCTGAGTGTCCCCATTATACTACCTTTTATTATTGATCCCTGTGAATTACTGTAATGTAAAAGCAGCATTTTAACGTGGCGACTTGGTGAGGTGGAGATCATTTTAATGACTTAATATACTATAACGATGCATCCTATTTTATAAATGAACCATGTATTTTGTAGGTTCATCTTATTTCTGCAAAGTAACTAGTAGCTGTCCAATAAATAGTGGTTGAGTGAAAACTAAAATGTTTCCCTCTGAAATGCAGCGAGTATACCTGAGTGTACGAGTACGAGTGTACCCTTCAGTACGAGGTTACGTTCCGTGTTTCTCTCTCTATCCTGCTCCGCATCCCTTTTTGCAGAAACACTTTCCAATCTCTTCTCTCTGTATTCAATTCTGTTCTTTAATTCCCTCATCGTCCCCAGCACCGTTCCCTCTGCTTCTCATTCTCCTTACTTCTATCACGGCTCTCCATCTCCTCCACCCCCTTCTTCTGCTTTGAGTATATATGCTGTAATCTTCTCTGTCTAATGCTGTCAATAGCTCTCAATAACAATGAAATACCACCGCTTCCATCCCATCATTGATGAAGGCATATCCTAAGTTAGGATCTTATTTGTCATCATGGCAATCTGCTTCTTGGTAATAGCCAATCAGATAGCTCCTGTGAAATGCAGTGCTCCCATGATAGGCTCCCCATCCCATTGTTTTGATCGACTGCACCTGAAAGCCCGCCACTTCAGCTGGGCTCGATCAATATGCCATCACACTCGCACATGCTACACACACACACACACACACACACACACATGCACACACAAGCATGCAGACACACTTTGATGAAGAGTAAATTGAGAAAGAGACCACTGATGTGGGGAGCAAACAGAATACAGTAGCAACAGCCGGCACGATGGAGTACTTTGTGACAGCAGTGTGGCGTAGTCGTCTCGCTGTGTGGTCAGAATAATCAGCTGTTGCATGACTGTCTCTGTTGTACATGTACACCATTATAAATATTCACACAAATATGACAGAAGCTTATAACTGTTGATTTATTTTCCCTTTTAAATGTAATGTAGTGTTGCAACATAAATGATTTATTGAATAGGAAGAATGGAAAAAAATACTCCCACTGTGGGCCAGTTATTCTATGTTGTGTCTCACATAAAAATGGCCTCGCATAAGCGCTGCCTCTGCTCACTTTGAGCTGCTGTAACCATAATGAGAGCAACACAGCCATCTGCACAGTATGGCGCATGCTATTAGTATTACAGACATGTTCGTGCACGCGCTTGCCCACCCTTTGACACAGCAAACACAAGAATGAGAGACAAGTATAGTTAGACAGGAAGAAAGGGAAGCAGTAATTGCATAGAAAGCAAAGGAGAAGAAAAGGGGAAGTATGGTTGGTTTATGAGACGTGAAAAGGGATTTAAAGCAGAGGGTTGCAGATTTTTTTATGTGCTTTTAAACATCAAAGCCTAAAGACGTGCTGGAAAGGTGAGTGGTGAGAAAACAGACTAAATGAAGATCTAAAAGTGAAAAGGCTGGATAGAAAAAAAGGAAGAATGAAGGTGGGAGGGGCGTTCAACACAGTGATTGACAACCTGCATCATCTTCCTCTTTGATGTATACACAAGTGTGTGCACAAACACACAACGCCAACTCATTTCCTTTCCCTCATGTACTTGTCAGGGTCAAAGGTCAGCCTTCTGCCACTCCAGCATCCCTGTGTTTACAGCTGCAAGGGCCAATTAGAGGTCATAAACTGAGTCTTTCGGCTGTCTGTCTGATCTGTCTAAAGCTCTAATCGGTGAACCAGACTTTTGCAACATTCCCAGGTCAACAGCCCCCACCAACACCACCTCAACCTCACTGTCTGTCTGTCACACAGCTCTCCATCCTTTCGCACTGCCTCGTCAACATGTCCGTCAGAGCAAGGCCTTGTCACTCCTCAAGAGCGCTGCTTAGCACCAGTGCAGCTCAGCTGAGCTCTCTTTGAGTCCTTCTTTTTGGTGGTTGCGTGTCTGTTTGGAAGTGGGCATAGTGGATTTCACCGTGTGTGGGTGTATAGTACATGGCTGTATGTGTATTCAAGGCCGTTGCCTTCGTACTTGGGAGTCTCTTTGTACGTTTGTACAAAGTGTTTCTAGTATGTGACTGTGTATCTGTTTGTATGGCTTACTTTTTATATACGCATGTGTGTGTCTACAGAGTGTAGATGTGTATGAATGAATGTGCGGCGACGTGTGTGCCAGCTGTTGTGATGTCGTCTTTGAACGCCTTGGAGATTTCTTCAAGGCTGAGTCCTGTCACTTTTAAGCGGCAGACTCTCCAGACGTGTATAGTTATGTGTGTACTGTATTTTATTATTAGACAGAGAGTGTGCACGGGACTCGGCTGCCTCTGTGATACGACAGGGAACATCTTCATAGCTCAATATGAAAGTCTATTGTATGTGCTGTCAAATTACAGGTGGTCCCACTACATGGAAATGTGACAGAGCAAACTGAAGATAAGCAGCAGGATGACAATTTAAAGAGAGACATCTTGTACCAGGAGAATGATTGTGTCCAATAACGTGCAATGTGTCCTCCGATCCTGAAGGTGGTGGTACAGGCAGCCAGCAGAACATTCTCCATGAGGAGCAGTAGAAGATGCCGGCTCTGCCAGCACTGCTGCTGTCAATACACTTCCTCCCCTTCCTGTTAGTCACCATGCTGCCAAGCTCCCTCAGTCAGGCCCCTTTGCTCTCCTCCGTCCGAATGGGTGAGTGGCCAGCCGTCCATCCATCCTTACTACACCTGGTTCAAAAAGTTTCTCAACATACTTGTCATGGTTTGTTTTTGCTCTGGTGCCTCAAAGTGGGGTTTTGCCACTTTGGTCAGGACAGTAAGAGATAAAGTTACAGCAAAGCACTTTGCCAAATGAGCATTAATAATATACCTATTGGTGTCCATACTGTCCTTACACAGCAAAAGTAATTCCCCATGCAAAGAGAGATTGATAGATCTTATTGGAATTATTTAAGTCGTATATATGCAGTATTAAGCATAAAAGTGCTTACTCCAAAAAAAGCTTCCATCAGGAGCAGGAAGATCTGACACCTGCAACAATACTCTTCAATGTTTTAAATAGCAGTGCGTTTTCCAGATTTATTGTAATTTGCATACTGGATTCTTAAATCCAGTATGCAAATTAGAATTCTGTAAACACAAAATGTTTTGTCTTACGAAACAACTCATGTACACAGAGGCTAGACACAATATTATAAACATATCACAGACTTAAGGACTTGTGCTTTGCAGCAACCTAATCACAATTATAAACATGAAAGAAAATGTTTGATATTTTGGAATATACACTTATTTGCTTTCTGATGGTGAGTTAGATGAGAAGACCATAAACAATCTCTCCTTCCCTCTCTGCCTTTCTAGCGGCAATCCTGGATGACCAGTCTGTTTGTGGGCGTGGGGAGCGGCTGGCGCTGGCCCTTGCCAGGGAGAACATCAACAGCGTGATGGAGGGTCCGTCCAGAGCCCGAGTGGAGGTGGACATATACGAGCTGCAAAAAGACTCCCAGTACGACACTACTGACACCAGTGAGTGGGGCCGATGCATGCCACAGAGAACCAGTAGAGCAGATTCACCCAACCCATCAGAGTGATTAAGTCCTGCTAAATCCATTATAGTCCAGTAGGGCATAGTCTCTAATTAGCACAGGCAGAGAGTGACCACTGGAAATACCAGTAGATCTTATTATTAATGTGGACTATTAATATTAATAGTGACCGTTATAGAGTATAAAAGAACAGTAGTCTACAGAATACTTCAGGTTTTATTCCACTTAAAAAGGGGGAGCTGGTATTTTCCTGAAAAACTGCCTTTTTGTGAGCAAAATCCTCAAATGATGACCAGAACGATAAACCTCCTCCACTTTCAAGTGATTAGGAGCCAGAGAGGGCTTGTGCTGATTAGTTTACACATCATTGGAGACCAGTAATGGGCCAGTAAGCCTGTCTCATTAAAAACAGTGGACCAGTGCCCTCCAGTAACAGCTGGCACTTCCTACTGTGTCTGCCACGACAAAAACAAATCATCAAATACTAATACAGATCAGCAGTGCAGGACAGCAGAAAGCACAGAGCACAGCCGCTCCGTGGAATTTTTTATTGATATACAGAGTTAAAACAAAATGTATGGAGTCTGTGAAGACAGAAGCAGTACTGTTGAATCCAGTCACAGAGGAGACAAGGCGCTCTGCTCCTATTCTAATAGGTCACTAACCCTGCCACAAGCTACTGGCAAAATGTCTATGTGTGCTTGAGAGGGGTCGTGTACATACGTGCATGCATGAATTGTGTGTGTGTGCCCTTGACCGATGGGCAGGAGACTCTGATAGGCTTGTTTGCTCGCAGCATTTTTTCGTCTCTGGATCAGAGAGCTCATCATCTTACAGCTACGGCTCTCTGAGGCAGGCTTGCACGCGCGCACACACTCACACACACACACACACACACACACAAGCATACACAGGCATTTACTCATGCATGCACACACCCATTTCCCTTTTCTGCAGACACCCATGCACATTCACACACGGCCACAGCTTGGGCATACACGCTCACACATATACAGGGACACACACAAACAGACAGTGGCAAGGACTGAAGAGGACTAATTGGGATGAATTAAAATACCAACCAAATATGCCAGCAAGAAAAGAGCTCATGACTATCAGACGAACACAGTTAAGTCACCAGACCCATGGCTGCTGTATCTGTGAAAGCAATTTTTAGGTGAGTAGACAGAAAACTTGAACAAAAATGAACTTACCGGACAAATAAAATATACTCTACAAAAACAGGGAAGTATCCTCTGTATGCTAAAGCAGGGGTTCTCAAACTTGTTTGGGCCGGGGTCCCTTTACAGGGGAGAAGATTTTCCAAGGACCCCCTTATTTATTGTAACACAGATGATGCATATGCTCTCTACCACATGTACTCTTTGACGCTCTTTCTTGCTGAGAGTTAGATGAGATCACTTTCGTGTCTGTAGGCTAAATCCAAAACTACAGGCTTCAGTCGGGTTATTTTAGCGCATCTTCATATTTATTGTACGGGCATGAGACGTTAGCCTTCTTATCTGATTCCTGAGAAAGAAAGTGAATCAGTGTATTGATCAGTTAACAGAGACTGCAGGCTGGTCAGGTGTCAGACAGACGATGAACACGGCTTGTCTGTTACTTACATTTAATCATGAATGTCTCTATTCAACATAGTGGAGACGTATGTGGCAACAATTTTCGGGTACGCTCAGTCACATGACTTTCTAATGAAACGATTAAAAAACCGTAGCTGATCTTCTTCATGGTTCAAAAGAATAGACAATACCCGAGCCTCATCTTTTTATGCATTGATTCGTTGGGCATTTGGGACAAAAGGTGTGAGATAATGAGTGTCATTCATCAATTATACAAGCTAACATAAAGCTTTTTTTGTGCTGACAGAAATGTATCATGAAAAGGTCTGAAATCAGTTTCTTCACATAAGCCTGGATACATGGATATCAATACTTTGATCATGTGGAGGTTTCAAAGGCTGAAATCTCTGCTTGAACAGACTGTACACTGAATCATAGAGTTTACTTCAACACTACTTGAGCAAAGTACTTATTGTAATACACAAACGTGTAAAACAGTTACCCCCACATCAATGTCTTCCTGCAAAAAGATTATGATACAAAATGGCATTTGTTAATTGAAGGCAACCCACCAATCTGTTAGTATTATTCTGATGCCAGTGATATAATTAAAGCAAAGAAATCCTAAAAATCATTAAAAGCAGCTGTCTAAAGAAGTGAATTATTGCAGCAGGCAACGCCTGGCCTGCCCTGCTGTAGTCCTTGGAGTATTTATCGCAAAATAAATCAGATTATAATGAGACGGATTGTGCTGCTACAATAGAATCAGCGGGTAAAGTGAAGCCCTCATGCATCCTCTTTTTTTTGCTGCATTTTAACACTTTCCCCGGACCACAGCCCCTACTGTATGCCAACTCTGTGCTGCCATCAAAATGGATCAGAGCGAAAGGTATGTGTCTGCATATCCAATGTTTACTTTTCCCTTTTCCCTTTCAGTGTGTCAGATTCTACCCAAAGGCGTTGTCTCTGTGATAGGTCCCGCCTCCAGCCCCGCCTCTGGCTCTACTGTCAGTCATATATGTGGAGAGAAGGAGGTGAGTGTGGAAGATAAACAAACACACAAATATGTACAAATCTGTGTGCATCGGTGTCTCATGCATACAGACATCTCCTACCCCTTTCTCTCTGTCTAACTACGCCTCCTACTCACAAACGTCGTGATGAATTTATCTAAATTTGGTTTCCCTTGCTTATAGGACTTCTCATATAATTAACCGTCATCCACCTGTTCCAACTGTTTTCTCCTTTCTTCCCGTAGCCTTTCATCCTTAAAGTCTCTCTCATTTCACCCTGTAGCCTCTCTAATGGAGCTTCAATATTCCGTTTTTTTCCTCCTGTGTGTGCTTGGAGGGGAGCTAATCAGGATGCATTTGCCTTCCTTAATATTTCTCTATCCTCTCCTGTCCTCTCCTCTCTCCTTCTGTCAGATCCCTCACGTCAAGATCGGTCCGGAGGAAACTCCCCGCTTGCCGTACCTGCGCTTTGCCTCTGTCACTCTGTACCCTAGCAACGAGGACCTGAGCCTGGCCATAGGAGCCATCTTGCGCTCGTTCAGCTACCCCTCAGCCAGCCTGGTCTGTGCCAAGGCTGAGTGTGAGTACTCATGCAGCCTCTTTTAGAGACATACAGTACATTATGTGTGACTGCGTGGCTGTGTTTGTTGTTTAGGTGGGTGTTCTTGTGAGTTTATTCATCTAGTGTGTGTGTGTGTGTGTGTGTGTGTGTGTGTGTGTGTGTGTGTGTG
>NW_022280043.1:6461673-6521714 GCF_004355925.1 Anarrhichthys ocellatus
GTGTGTGTGTGTGTGTGTGTGTGTGTGTGTGTGTGTGTGTGTGTGTGTGTGTGTGTCTGTCTGTGGGAGTGTTGGCACAATCACACTGCTTGGGCAGATATGACTGTTTTGCACTGTTGGACACTCATTTTGACAGTCTGGTCATAAAGTTCTGTCTGTTGTCAGAGATCAGAACATGGCTTCTGCTGCAGCCTCCTTTTCTCTTTTCTCTACTCATGCACTCTTGCACACCGTCTCTTATCCACCTCAAAAGGGTTTTAGGCCAAACCAATTTAATAAATATTAGTGTTTGAAATACTTTCCCGCATTGGAAGAACTTAAGGCACATTGGATTTAACTTGCCAGGCACTCTGGGAGCTTTATAAATCACAGGGGATTCAGGGCTTAGTCACTAGCACTTTTTATTTTCATTTTGAAAGAGTGCGTTATTGATTTATTATGCAATGCCCCATCGAGAGTCGCAGGAATTAAAGGGCTTGGTCGGATGTTGGCTGTAGTATTCAAACTAAACTTTTGTGAATAGATGAAATAATACACTATGTGTTGTCGGAGGTGGCAAAATCCTATTTTTTTCCCACTGGATGGTCGCCTAACTTTTCTTGCCAGTGATACTGAGCTGTTGTGCAGCTGTTGACTACTGACACCAGCCAAGTTGAACCGTGCAAGAACTGAAGGGCAATTACATAAAGAATAAGTGGCACCATTGAAGTCTGTGAACACCACTCGTGGCAAAGGGAAAAGGGCGGATTTTGACAAACAAAGAGCTGTGACATTATGAAAAATAGATTCAGTCATTGAGATGCTTTCATTATCTCCCCAGCAGGTAGCCAGCTGTCTCGTGCTTTCCAGAAAGTAAGCTGAATTCCTTGTGGACTTGTCATTTCATCGCACAAAAAGAGCTTTGAAATGGCATCAGATTTCTCCTTTTGATCATGTGTAGATATAAGAGTCCTGTCTGTCTCTAGAGGCAACACATAGCATCACAGTTACTGTCCGGGTCAAAAGATGCAGCTTGTACCGGTGGAGAGACGAGGAGGCGTGCGTGTGTTATAGCTTGAAGGTGATCTTTACAAGGTTATCACACTCGCAGACTCTGACCCACTTGGCCGTGCTATCTATCGCCATGGAGCTGGTTGCCATGGCTGCAGGATAGGTGCTAACTGCCACTCAACAGGCTTGTTCCACACTGTGAACGACCGTGTGGGTGTGTGCGGCACGATACGTGTGTCTCTGTGTGTGTGTGTGTGATATATATATTTTTGAGTGCTTGGTTCACTTTGTCCATACGCGTGCGTGTGTTTGAGTGCACGTGTGTGTATTGAGCGTCCTGTGCGTGTGAGTGAGGTTTTTTCGGGGTACTCGTACGATTGTGTGTAGAGGCGCTGCAGAGGTTCAACATCAGACAATGTTTACCACCAGCCCACTTGTTTTATTCATCTTGTTTACCCCGGTGTAGAGTAGTGTGTTCAAGTGAAGCAGACATTCTCTCTTTCTTGTCAGTGACGCGAGTAACATGTGAAGTCACACATTTCATCGACGCCATGCACGCATTTTTTGCAACACCATGTCGACTGCATTATTTACATTATTCCCTCTTTAGCCCGGGGAAGTAGAATAGATATTCTGTTAGATGACAGCGAGTCAGAGATTCTGGGTCCTTTCCGACATATCGTTCTCTATGCCTGGGTCACAACGTGCTATCTGAGCCTAATTCCATTATGCAGTTTTTATGAGATGGATGAGGTTAAGGACAGCGAGAGGGAGAGACCGAGCACAAGGAGGAGGAGATGGTGGCGGCGTAAGAGCAAGATGGATAAAGACAGAGTGAGGTAACTAGAGCACAGGGCTAAGACGAGAGAGATAGAGAGGTTAGAGCTTATGTGTGTGAGAGAGAATGTGTGAAAGTGGGAGAGAGGAGGAGAAGAAGCTGTAAAGTACATTGATTTTTTCCCCTCCTTCTTCAAACTAATTAAAGTTTTGGCCTGGTTCAGTGATTACCCCACTGCTTACAGAGGCTTTCTCCTGCTGAAGGGCTCTGTGCGCTACCTCTCCCCTCCTCCTCTCCTCCCTCTCCCCTTCCCCTCTGTCCCCCAGATGCCTGCCCCACCACTTATTTACATAGCTAGGGGTGCTTTACTATGGAATTACAATTAGGAAACATCAGAGTAGACTTCATGGTAAAGGCTCATTCCACACACAATGTCAAGTGAGTCATACTCGTTTTGGAGAGGAATTTGCTTGTGTGTGAATCGTCTCAAATACTGTGTTTCCATCTTTCTGCTGCTATTTCTGTGCATCTTTTCTACTCCTTGAGTCTCCGGTTTTTTCCAATATTCTTTTAAGGATCAGTTTTTTGAACACATACTATTTTGCTCATAGTGCATCACTCAAAGAATTGAAAAGCACTGCTTGATGGATGGGACAACAGAGTGAATTACAAAGCACTCAAAGAACGCATACCTCTGCCAAGGCTGAACAACTCTCCAGATTTATTATTCTATTAATAGAACATGTTTAGAAATTTGTCATACTGATTGGCTGATGGCCTCCATCAATTTTGGAGGATACCTCAAACCTCTCTGGGAATATTAGGGCTTTGTACAAAGATGAATTTCAGTTGAGTCAGACTCCTAAACACTGAGTTATAGTTATATTTTGTCATGTTGGTGTGGCGCCATACGACTAAAATGTCATCGGATTTTGATGTAACACCAGGGCTTCATATGTACATTTATTATCTTGTTGTATTTACACACTGCATTTAAATGTATTGACATATGTTTATGTCAAACCAAGTAAAATGTTGACCTACAGGAAAGCTTTTGTGACATCAAATGTAGTTTAAAAGGCAGTCATATTCCAATATGCAACTTACACTGAGTGGACTGAAGCAGGAGACGTCTTGTGTCAAGTAGTTCAACTTCTGCTCAAAAGTTTGAGGAAAAAAACCTACCAGACACAAATTACAATTCAAGTATTGGTCTGTACCCATTAAAGTCACACCAACATGTATCTGTACCTTTGCTTTCATCAGTGTGTCTGTAGGAGGAGTGATGAAGATGTGTAAATGGATGTAGCCTGAAAGAATCATGTATCGTCAAAGAATCCAGACGAACACTGTCTCTTTACTGTTCAGGTGTTAAAACAAAATGTAAAGTGCTTTATAAATGGCCACATGGTGGAGTTTTCTACAGCGTAAGAAAACTCCACCAAAGGCTCAAAGGCCTTTTACACACCAGTGTTTTTTTTCTTCTTCTTCGTGCGATTATTTTGCACGTCAATGCATTTTTTAAACTGTTTTTGTCATGAATACTTCCTGTGCAGCGAAAAGGTGTGCTGCCTTTTTTGAGTCATTTTTTCGTCATGCCCACGGTGTGTAAAGGCAGATACACTGTTACTTAACTGAGAAACAAACATATGGGACTGAATTCAAACTATCCTTGGTGAAGGTTATAATAGATGAAAATAAATTCTTCTAACCGTGAATGCAGACATACTGCAGCCTCCAGATCAAATGATGTTTCATTTCCTGGGGATTTAGACAAACCATCGATCATGCTATGCAAAATGAAAATACACGACCACCCGAGGATAAATCAAGATTTTCACAGGTCCCTCAAAGCTTACATTTTGGAAATATGAGTTTGTGTCTACTGATACAGACGTTGATATGCAGCTCATCCGTGCTCTGCCTCTGCCTCAGGCCTGCTGAGATTGGAGGAACTGGTCCGCCGCTTTCTCATCTCCCGGGAGACGCTGTCAATCAGAATGCTGGATGACAACCTGGACCCGACCCCGCTTCTGAAGGAGATCCGTGACGACAAAGTGGCCACCATCATCATTGACGCCAACGCTTCTGTCTCCTATCTCATCCTCAAGAAGGTCAGTTCTTAAGCAATCTGAGTTCTTCGCAGCTGCACATACGTGCAGGATGTGAGGTTGTATACAGTACACACAGTGCCATTTGCTTTTTTCTCTTCAATGTACCCATTTGGGAAATGAAGGAGGTGCAGAGCTACTATCTGTCAGAAAGATAAAACAACTCTCTCAGTGGCTGCATGTTTGCTGCCTTAACATAATTAACATGCATGTTTACCTTCCATGGCTGCATAGGGAACAGTATGTATGTATGTCTGCCAGCAACAATCAGTTGCGCTCTTGAGAAAATATTTGACAAAAGAACATCTTTTGCTGGGATGCGGTGCAGATGTAACCCAGGCTTCTTCTGATTCATATGTACGGCCTGTAATGCCGATAGCCAGCGCGGTGAGTCATAGTTTGAATGTGTATGGGATGCTTTCACTGGGCACATTGGAGCGGCTGTCTGCCCTCAGCGAAATGTCCTACTGTTAGCCTGATGATGTAAAACTGTGATTAACGTATGCTCCCTCTCCTCCGCCATATTCCCTTCTACTTTGTCCCCCAACTCTCTTCTTTGCTCCCTGCTTCTCAATAACTCGCCCCCTTTGCCCTCCATCTCTCTCCCTCCATCAATCTTTCTACATCTTCCCGCATTCTTTATTTTTCCACATTCTGTATCCCACCTGCCCCTACTTTTATTTTGTCATCTTAATCTCTCTTTCTCTTTGTCCCACAGGCGTCTGAGCTGGGGATGACATCAGCGTTTTACAAGTACATACTCACCACAATGGTAAGAGCTTACCAATTCTACCCCTCTTCTGTCTTCTAGCCCTCCATTTTCACCTGTTCCTCTCTCCTGCTCTTCCTCTTCTGTCCCTTTATGAGCAAGCAAAAGTGCTAAGGCAGAGGAAGTATAAGATAAAGGGAGGAGAGAGAGGTGACAGAAAGAGAGAGGAGATGAAGGGTGGGGAGAGGGAGGGAGGGAGCGAGAGAGAGGGATCTGAGAAATGAACGCACTGTAGAAAGATGTGGGAGTGCAGATGAGGATGGCAAAGAAACTGAAGGAAAAGGGGTCTGAGGTGAAGTTGATGACAGACGTGACGGGCCGCTTTTCTTCTGCCACCCGCCACCTTCTCTACGCTCCCGGTGTTTTTCATCTGCCCCTTTGATACACTCACCTCCCCTTCTACCATTCAAATTAATGTGTCACATTATGCTGTGCGCCTGATTTTTAAAAAAAAATTTTCTTCTCTACATGACGTGCTCTTGTGCTTTAGATGCCACATCTTGTGTGTATATATCTTTGTGAAAAATCTACCATTCCATCAACCTCTCTTTCCCCCTGTATCACTGCTGTCCCATTTTTCTAGATGTCTATATCCGTTTTCTCTCTCCATCTGACATTTATACGTTGTCACCCCCGGTTGCTCCTCTTTTTCTTTATCGCACTCTCCTTTGCACAGTATTTTCTCGTGTGTGCTAAGATTTGATACACTGTCAACATTGTCACTCACCTGAATTTTCTGTGTCTCTCTGCAATGCTCCTCCTCTTCCTTTTAGGACTTCCCACTCCTGAGACTGGATGATATAGTGGATGAGCAGTCAAACATTGTGGGTTTCTCCATGTTTAACACCACCCACCCCTTCTATCTGGAGTTCATCAGGAGCCTGAACCTCTCTTGGAGGGAGGGATGTGACCTAACATACCCCGGCCCCGCGGTCAGTCTCACGGACACACGAGTACTCATGCATGTGCACATTCAAGAGGGATTTTCAAAGCTTTGTTTGTACGCCACGTAACATTAAGCTACTTTATTCCTCACACTCATTCATGGAGCAGTTAAAGAGATTCAGCTAGTCTTTTGCTTGTACTTAATGGGTATTGATGTATCCATCTGTGTTTCCTCCCCACTGGTTTACTCATACCTCACATCTTTTCTCTCTCTTCCCTCCCTCCCTCCCTCCCTCCATCCCTGTTAACCATTCAATCATCTCTGCTGGCACATCTTCTCTCATTGCATCTTCTCCCTTGGCTACTTGTCTCTCCTCACTGGGCTTCCATGCCTCCCCCTTTGCCTTTCTCCCCCTCCGTTTCTCTCTTGTTTCCTCTCCCCCTTCCACAGCTCTCGTCAGCGCTGATGTTTGATGCGGTGCATGTGGTGGTGGGGGCGGTAAGGGAATTGAACCGCAGTCAGGAAATTGGAGTGAAGCCACTCAGCTGCACCTCACCCCAGATCTGGCAACATGGCACCAGTCTTATGAACTACCTGCGCATGGTAAATGCTTAAAGTATTATAAAATCACCTGCTGATATACAGTACATGCTCATACACATGTACATGCATACAAATATGATATGAGTTTAAAGTATGGTCTCAGTTTGGTTGAATTTTTTAGAGGTCAACGCTTGTGATATTCATATGAAATGTTAGAAAAATTGTATAAATACCCATTAAAATGAAGGTGACACCTTCAAATAAGAGCTGAAATGATCCAAATTGCCATATATTTGCTTTTTACAGACTCTAAAAGTTCAAGATGTTGCTCCTTTTCTTTGTTGTATGTGACAGTAATTTGAATCGTCGTGTTTTGGACTGTTGGTCGGATAAAACAACACATTTGAAAAACTTTGGACTCAAAGATAGTGTGATGGTATTATTTGGTATTTTCTGGTATTTTACAGACAAAACGATTAATTGCAGATTAATCGAGAATGAAAATAATCACTGCAGCCCTGTCTTGTCGCACCAACACCCCAAAACCCTTAGATTTTCAAATTCTAATGATATGAATCAGAGAAAAGCATTTGAAAAATGCCTCTTAAGATGATCACTAATCAGAACTGTGGTTGATTAATGTACTCTCTGATTGGCTTATTGATTAATGACTACAGTACAGCAACAATCTGTATCATCCTCATGTTGCATGTAACCTCTGTCTCTTGTTACTCTTTGTCATCTCCCATCTCCGGTCGTCTGTGTGCTCCTCTCATCGACTACCTGTTGTCAAGGCAGCCTGAGCCCCATCTCTCATTGCGTCCTCCCCACCGGCCCGACATCTGCCTTTGTTAGTCAACATCATGGTGTGCTCCATCTTCAGCACCGTGCCATTCATCATAGATCTTGCTAACTGTGCCAGCACCCGGGTTTTGGAGAGGCAGAGCTGAGCTGTGACGTGCAGTCCTGAGTCTTATTAGGGAGCTGTTGACTCTCTCCGCTGCTCTATCTGAGCCCCTCGCTCAGTCACTCACTTTCTCCTCGTTGATCCAAAACTAATCACCCTTGTCTTGTCCAGTCTCAGACACTTCCTCTGTCTCTCTTACTTTTTCTTTCTTTTAGTCTTTCACCGTCTCTTTCTTCCTCATCACTGTAGAAAGTCTGTATATATGATATTATGTAGAAGATTGCCTGTATTTCAGTCTCCTCAATATTTCTACCTACTCTCTTTTAGTGTTCACCATCCTTTCTTGTCCTCCTTTCCCTTCCTCTTTTATGCTTTCTCATCTCACTCTCTCCGTCTGCCTGCCAGGTGGAGTACGATGGTCTGACAGGGCGTGTGGAGTTCAACAGCAAAGGTCAGAGGACCAACTATACCCTGCGGATTCTGGAGAAACACCGAGGAGGCCACAAAGAGGTCAGGAGTCACCTGTTATCGTGCAGCATGTCACACCGCCCTTAGGCTTTGGGTTAGACACAGGTCAGCCGTCTGATTTCACTATGCCGGAGGAGCTGTTTAACACAGATGTCAGCTATTGCAGGCTCCCATGATAGTCGCCAAATATCTTTGTGAAGTTGGTTTGATGCGGTTCATCTGACGACACTGTAGTGTCACCTGCCATCAGACATGGGTCATGTTGTAGCTGCAAATACGTGTTAACTTTCATTTCATCTGAAGGCTACTGGAATACATTCGCTTCTTGTTTTGTTCATTAACTGAATTTCAAACGGTTGCTAAATTTGATAGCAGATCTGTAGTGTCAAGTCCAGTGTTTTTTTATGTCTTATGAATGTCTTCTGATGTTTGGACTGACTCTGTACCAGGCGCTTTGTTTGTTGTTGTTTGTTTGTTGTTGTTTGTTTGTTGGATGTTGACTTGATATTTCTGATCTAAAAACATGACAAAAATGTCATTTTACTGGTGTTTTTTTTATTTTCTTCCCCTGCCTACAAACAATGACATTCATTCAAGCTTAGTACAGAGTGGATGTGCAGATAGATCTGCTGTTCTGCTCATCCTATTGTATCTATAATACTGTTCATATACTATTTGTATGGAAGCTTAATGGAGTTTTATTTGCTCTTTCTTTTTTATAGAACTGGATTTGTTCAGGCTTAGTTTGTATTGGTTTGGGGTTTTGGGGATTTTCACTTGCGCTCTACTGGATCGGGTCATGCTGTTGACATAGACCAAAGTGGTCATGACGACATTTTCCTCTTGAATATGTTTTGAAACCACTATTCTAAAACATTTAAATTGTATTACGTTGGAAAGATTTTTCCAAGCAATGCCCTGCCGTTTCTTCACACTGTTATTGTGCATGTTTGTTTCAAGGATTTGAGCAGTATGCCCGATTCAAATAATCATTTGGGTTTGAGTTGCATTCAGGGCTGCGCATTAATTAAATCCATATTGTGATCCACTGCCTTTCAGTGGAATTGTATGGTGACAATATGATCATATTGTGTTGTCGTTTAAAAAAAACAACTACATGAATGATTCCAACCAAGTGTTAAAAGTGTGACAGTATGACTTTTGCTGAACAACTTCCACGATGGCAATTACAGGATAATTGTAAATGTTAAAATATAGTGTAATCAGTGAAGAGGCAAGTTTGCAAACCTACTCAATAATGTCAGTTATAAATCACTCTCCATCTGAAGTCATATCAGACCAATTAAGGCCGTAGCAGCAAAACCATTTGCGTGTATTGAAGTAATAAAGAGGGTGTTTTCTTGCTTTTGACTTTTAATTTGTAAGATAATCTGTCATTTCTTCTTTAAAAAAAGACATCGTCTCACTTTACAGTTTTTGTTCTACACATGAATTCCTTTTCCTCCATTTTTTCTGAACCAGACCTCCCCTGTCAGTCTGGGCATTTTATCTCTTTGATGTGCAAGTTATATGCCACAACAAATTTGTTACGGGTAGTTGGACAGTGCGGGGAACCAAAGTAACATGTTGGCAGACCCAGCCAATGAGGTGTTTAGGAGCATTTTGTTGCCATTATTCTGTCAATACAGACTCCTCCAGTGAGCATTTGAATGAAAGGTGAGGGAAGATAAAGATCAAAATGCATTTCACCAGCATTTCAAAGTTGAGATTAAATGAAGCATGAGTACACACATCACTGCAGATCCAGTCTGAGGGAATTACGTTGTGGTTCATTGACTGGAGAAAACACTTTCTCTTCACCTTCCCTTAATACGTCTTGCTTGGTTCTTTTATAGGCCAACTGCCTCCCATGCTAACGCTAAATTCCACCTGATAACCGTTCCTAAATCTAGACTTCAACTCTACAGGAGAGTTACGTTGCAATAATTAACATTTTAACTCAGCCTTCTTCTCTGCACAACAGCACCCGCACTGTAGGCAGGCAGTGGTGGTTCACAGAGAAAAGACCACTCTTAAATGTCAGGGCAGGATAAAGAGTGTTATAGAAAACCTGTGATTCTGGCTGAGGAGTCATTACCTCTCCTCTGACTTATTGAAAAATGTACAACATCTCCCAAAGAAATGCCTCTGTGAGCTTCGGTTCCACCCCTGCACACTAGTTAGGTCATAATCACATACTTATGTACATAAGTGACTTTACTGTCTCCATAAAAAGGGAATATGTGACCTTTTTTTATGCAATTTAAGAAAAGTGTTCGGAAAAATAATAGACATGGCAATAAAACTCCCGGTCAAGAATGCTTTTTATTTTCTCCCAGCTCATTGCTCTGCTTGTAAAGTGTTGTTTATTTGTTAAAATTTTTTTTTACAATGCATGCTATTTGCCGGTATGTGTATGGCTCCAATGGGGGCAATTAAATCAATATGCATATACAGTATGTAGCAGTATGGATATCAAGGCAAAGCGTAAAATATTAACCATGCAAAGGTTCTCTATACAATAGACCAATAGTGCTTGTGCACTCACTGAAATACTTGATTGTTATAGATGGTGTGTGTAGCCTGCCGCAACAGTAAAACAGTTGCAGTAAAGTAAGAGCTTAATAGTACATTATTTATCCCACAATAGCCATTGATTTCTTCTTGCTTTCTCTTCTCTGTTAGATCGGGGTCTGGTACTCCAACAACACTCTGGCAATGAACTCCACCAGTCTAGATATCAATGTCTCAGAGACGCTGGCAAACAAGATGCTGATTGTCACCACCATACTGGTAAGGTCACAGCTATCTGCTGGTCCATCATGCTGGTGAGGTCAGAGTTGTTTTTGTGTTGATGCGCAGGCTGTGCTGCTGCTCATGCTGTGTTGTGGTCTGTTTCTGCTAATTTTGCCGTCGCTGTAGCTGTCATAGTTACTGAATTCAAACTGCCAAAATCCTGGTGTTCTGTGTGTAATGTTCGAACAAGTTGGCTCTTTTTGGTTTCCATACAAATAATGTCATATCAGAAAATCAATAAATCCCTTACATGATGGTGCTCCATCATCTTAAGGTCAGTGTAGATGTGTAAAAACACCTGATACAGTAAATCCCCTGCAACAGATTATGCTATGATATAACATCACATAAGCTTTATTGGCATGAATGTTGATGTTAAGTATTACCAAAGAATTAAATACAAAATTTAATTTAAAAAAGGATTCAAAATAGATAAATATACAGGACAACAAATAAAGGAAATCAATGAGAACACAGTCTGCATTCTCTTGGAAGCCATTTTCTTTTTGTTATCAATTGTTATCGATTTCACAAAGTAGAATAATAGCCATAGAAAATATCAGAGTGCACAGTAATTACTCCCCACTCGGACCTCCCTCCCACCCAGTTCCCCTTTTTGTAAGACCTGCAAATGAAGCATGAGATTTGGAGGTCGACAGATCCAGGAAGCCATTTCATGTATTTTAAAGGAGTTCTCCAGCAATTTAGTATTGGACTTCCATCATGTTTGGGGTCTCACAAGTGTCAGATTAAAAAAAAGAATGGTCTAAATTGATTCTTTCAGTCCAAAGTATTGCTCAAGCTCCAAAAGTATGAAGTATGAGAGTAGAATTAATCTTCTCATCACTCAAATTTCCCAAAATCTTGAACCATCTATCATTGACATAACAGTTCATTTTTTACAATTCAATATATTTCCCTGTTTTTGAAACACTGAGCCTTACATGTCAGTCACTAATCCCTGCTCAAACAGGATACTCTCAGTCTTGGATTGAAACCCCTCTTTTGCCCTCGTGTTCAGGAGAACCCATATGTGATGCGCAGAGACAACTACCAGGACTTCCAGGGTAACGACCAGTACGAGGGCTTCTGTGTCGACATGCTGAAGGAGCTGGCAGACATCTTGAAATTCTCCTTCAAGATCAAGCTGGTGGATGATGGCCTGTACGGGGCTCCAGAGCCCAACGGCTCTTGGACTGGCATGGTCGGAGAGCTAATCAACAGGGTGAGTATGCTCTCCCTCTCCCTCCCTCTGTCTCTCTCTGTCTCACAAACAAACCAGAAACACAGAGACATGCTCAAATGCTCTATCCAGTGTCTTTACAAACAGAAACTTAGGCTGAACACACACGCATGCACGCACACACCCACGCACTCACTCGCGTGGTAGCCCCAAACCACGAGTCCGCTTTAACTTCCCATATTTCAAATTGCCCTCAGAGGGGAGCAAGACTCTTATCTAGGACAAAAGCTGACTTGATAATTCCCCAAAAGAGAGTAGTAGCGTTGCCTAAAATTGTCTGCACCATCTTTCCTCGCAGTAACCCTCCTCTATTCCTGTCCCCCATCTTTCCCTCCCTGTCCAGGCCTAGTGCGCCTCTGACAGACACTGTGGTTGAAGCAGGCTAATGAGAGCCCCTCTCTGCTTAATTACCATATGGTATACTTCAATTAGCAGACTATGGTCCCTGTGTGGGGCCTGCCACACTGGTGCTCCCCCAGCTCTCCACGCTTCCTCTCCCCCCATGCCCTCCCCACTGCCTGATCACTCAGCTCTAATTAGCAGCCCATGTTCATCAATTAGCTTTTAATGGAAGAGATGGAGGGGAAGCAGAGCGACCAGAGACCTGCAGGGTTTTATACAGGTGGAAAGACCAGCCACCCAGTGCTTACTTGCAATTAGCCTCATTTGGATGGTGGATAATGTGTGTGTGTGTATGCAAGAGGGAAAGAGAGTGCACGTCTATATGTTTTTCCAAATGTGTTTTCAAGTGCCGTAGTCAAAACTTTTCCTTTTTCATCTGGCAAGTCATTCTAAACAGAGCTCTCTCATCTACCCAGTGCAGCGTTGAGTGTTTTTCTATTTTTAAGCAGTTGCCTGACCACTTGTCGGTTTTCTCTCCTCCACTACCTCTACCTTTCTCTCGCCCCCACTACTATCAATCCACCTATCTATCTTTGTCAATTCTACAGAAAGCAGACCTGGCCGTAGCAGGCTTCACCATCACGTCAGAGAGGGAGAAAGTTATCGACTTCTCTAAGCCTTTCATGACCCTGGGGATCAGCATCTTGTACAGAGTTCAACTGGTGAGGGTGTCATCTGGGGCAAAACAGATCTTGTTTTGGATTTCATTTCTTTTATTTGCGCTGCTTTTAAGCTGGCAGGGTCACACAGAAGGCGACGGGCTTCACTTGTTTGATGATTCTTATGGAATCAGACTGAATATTACATAACAGCCGATCTCATCTTTGAAGCCGAGGCTTGTGTTTATGTAGTATGCTGCATCCGCTGTGTCCACAGTGAAATTTATCGGTGTAATTTAAATTGCTCAATAAGTCAGTGCTCTGTAACTCGGTAACAGTGGCGGCTTTACATTGCTAATGAGGTTTTGGGTCTGAGCCAAGTATGCTTCAGCGGCAGGCATTGTGAAACCGAGCATTTATGGATTGTAGCATTAGCGTATCAGAGCACTGCAGACTTACTATCAGTGTGCAGTGAAGGACACTGCCCTCCTGTGGTGCAGAGGGGCTGGTCCCTGGCCGCTGAGACATGACACCTTGTTTTCTAACACTCTCTAACTTCCCGTCTGTCTGTCACTGTCTGTCTCTGTTGCTCTATCCATCTCTCCACCTCTCTTTCTCCTCTCCTTCTTTCTCCCTGCACCAGGGTCGGAAGCCGGGTTACTTCTCCTTCCTCGATCCCTTCTCTCCAGCCGTCTGGCTCTTCATGCTGCTCGCCTACCTGGCTGTCAGCTGTGT
The DNA here is from genome assembly GCF_004355925.1 of Anarrhichthys ocellatus. Classification (NCBI taxonomy): domain Eukaryota; kingdom Metazoa; phylum Chordata; class Actinopteri; order Perciformes; family Anarhichadidae; genus Anarrhichthys; species Anarrhichthys ocellatus. Next base: position 6,474,901 of record NW_022280043.1, read on the forward strand.
GCTCTTCCTGGCTGCAAGGTCAATACATTACATCACACACTCTACCCATAGTCTGCAGCTCCATCGCCATTTATCCTGTTGAACACGAGTTGCCTGACACATTTCATAGTTTTTTAGTTTAAACATCCTCCCACAGACAGATTGACAGGGATCAAATGACCGATTGGCGGTGGCTCGAATGATATGACAGAGGTGCATTAGACCTCAAGGTCATTCCACTTTGCCTATGTTTCCCCACCAGGCTGAGCCCCTATGAGTGGTACAACCCTCACCCGTGTCTGAGAGAGCGCAGGGACATGTTGGAGAACCAGTACACGCTAGGAAACAGCCTGTGGTTCCCTATTGGAGGCTTCATGCAGCAGGGATCAGAGATAATGCCCAGAGCCCTGTCCACCAGATGTGTTAGCGGGGTGTGGTAAGTTACTGAATGGTTACGTTTCTGTGTCACTTTAAAGTCCCTTCCACTCAAAAATGTGTTTTAGGTTACTGTGCAGAATGGTGTAAGCTCAGAGTTTGACACTAGAAAGCTGTTTTCACATTAATTTGCTGTAGGGGGAACGTTTCTCTGTGCTCATGTTAAATCTGAGTTTAAAACATCAAACCTGAAGCCTCCAGTGCACAAAAACTGGAAATGTAAAATATGAGCATATTTGTAGATTCTGGTTGTTGTGTCAGATGTGTTAAATGTGATGTTATATATTTAATTTACATGTTGCCATAATAATAAAATGCATTTGTATGGAGCACAATCAGAGGTTTACAAAGTACTAAACAAAATGAGAAAGAAAGGAATGCTGAATGGTAGAACCAGTTAAGATAAAACAATAATACAGTTGTAATAAAATAGTAATATAATACAATGAAAAGCATTAAATGACAAAGGGGATAGTAGATAAGATTATATGATAAAAACAATTATATAGGGGCAGTAAATACAGATTAAGACAAGAAGTCCAAGCTCTACAATTTCAAATAACAGAATCAGACATTTTGAATGGCCATGTTTGCAAAAGCTCGTTCCCTTTTATACAAGTGTTTTAAAGCGAATTCAATGGTTCAACTAATTTCTGCATCAACAACCTGCATTTTTCATCCTCTGCGTGAGATAACGGCATTTACATTTTACATATCACCTAGAAATTATAGTCCCTGAGCACCAAGCAAACAGTACAGAAATGCTAAGTTCACAGAAATGCTACAGTAGCCCGACGATATTCCTGTGGCAACAGAGTGACTGTGAAAGAGACACACACACACACACACACACACACTGAAGTAATAATCGCTAAGAGCTAAAGAGATAAAGGGTAGAGGAAGACAGAACGACCAAATTACACTGAGTCGAGCAAGATATGGGATATTATTAAGTATAGTGAGTACATCATGTGCTCGAAGAAAGTTTTTAGACAAGAAGGGTCATAAGAAAGACCCATCTTCGCATTTGAGGGTGTGAGTGTCAACTGTTAGTCCTGGAAACCTGAAGGTTAAAGCTTTGTGATAAATACTGTAAGACAATGTATATTTGGGAATTTTTGCGATATTGTTTTTTCTGAGGTATCGCTCCCGTTAGCATCTCTGGTTACATTAGGCCGTTGTGGGCTTTTTCGCAAATCAACGAGCAGGACTGATTTAAATTAGATTTTTATCTGATTTTCAGTGTGATAGAATATCTTGTATTCCAGACATTTTCCAGACAATTTACTCCACCATTATATATGTAAATTTTGTGATGCAGAAAGGACATACCGTGATAGATAATTGTATCCATACCACCCTTCCTTACGTACCCTTTTCACATGTTTCCTCCCCTTCTCTCCACTTCACAGGTGGGCGTTCACCCTGATCATCATCTCCTCCTACACGGCCAACCTGGCCGCCTTCCTGACCGTCCAGAGGATGGAGGTTCCCATCGAGTCTCCGGACGACTTGGCCGACCAGACCAACATCGAGTATGGCACCATCCACGGAGGGAGCACCATGACGTTCTTCATGGTACGACCCACTGCAGCAGCCATGGCTCTGGTTGGCTCTGTGTTTGGGCTGTTTGAACGGGTTCATGTGTTTGTTTTTGCCTCCGTGCTTACATATTAAACTGTGTTGATTTTGTGGGAAGTTGGATTTACTCTAGATTATGACAATTTCCTGAGTTGTCTTTATAGCGTAAATCTTTCACAAAATGTTTGCGATTATGTGTACATTTGTGATTTAGTGCACTGTTTTTGTCTTTATTGCTGTGCCTAGAGTAAGTTGTTGTCCCCATATTTGCTACCATGTCTCTGAGTTGCTCTGTTGTTTTCTTTATGACTGTTTGTATTAAGTGGCTGACTGCCTGTGTTTGCTTATGAGAGCGCTTGCGGCATCTGTGTCGGCATCTGTGTTTGTCAAAGAGGGTGTGTGTTTTGTCTCCGCGTGTAGGTGTGTTTGTATGTGGGAGTGTGTAGGTGAGTGTATCAAAAAAAACATTTGTTTGTTTGTTTGTGTGCATGCATGGGAAATGGCTACATGCCAAATAGCGAGTGTGTGCTTTGGTTTTTGTCCATATTGAGGATATAAGAAAGAGTGGTCTATGTTTGCCTACATAAGCCAGTTTCAATGCTACAATACATCACCCCACTCAATGGCTAATCCACACAAACACACACATACAATACACAGTCACATTATCACACACAGATGCCCCCCTCTCTACTGTTTTCCTTTCTTCTCACACACAGCGATGCAACATGTAATTGTGCACTTTAAACACTTAATCCTGTTTTAGAGCTTACCATATTTTGCTTTGTGCTGAACCACCTCCTGTGTGCTTTTTTTTACCTCCATCAGTATGAAAGATGATGCATCAGCTACGCCATGAGCGAATAATGTGTTGCCTTTATTCATGTTGCTTTTCCCCCCTCTACTATCCTCACTCGTCTTTATGTTTATTTGCCATTGATGTTTTACTTTGCTTGTCATTATTCACACTCCCCTGTTCATCGAGGACGCATGTCTCTTTCTCTTTTTCTCTGTCTTCCATATTTCATTTTTTTCGAACTCCATTTCATTTCGGCCTTAAAGTGAGATGATAGGACATGGTGGGAACTGCGAGTGTACAACACATCTGTAATCAGTGTTTAATTCTCATTGTTGTGTTGTCATTCCTCTGCAGAACTCGCGTTACCAGACCTACCAGCGGATGTGGAACTACATGTACTCCAAGCAGCCCAGTGTATTCGTGAAAAGCACAGAGGAGGGCATCGCCCGCGTGGTCAACTCTAAGTACGCCTTCCTGATGGAGAGCACCATGAACGAGTACTACCGCGGCCTTAACTGTAACCTCACAAAGATAGGAGGCCTACTGGACACCAAGGGTTACGGCATTGGCATGCCACTGGGTAATAATGCTAATATATACTTTTTCAAACAAGACATCTGTTACAAAGTACCTGTAGCAGCTGATAATGCAATAGCTACCAGGTAATCAGGAGGTTGGCGTCAGCGGATCTGAGGTGGCGTGTGGGAGTGTGTCGGTGGAGGAGGTCCGTAAGGTATGAAGGGGGGAGGTTGTGAAGGGCTTTGTATGTGATGAGGAGAATCTTGAACTGGATTCTTTGCTGTATGGGGAGCCAGTGGAGGTTTTTTAGGGTCTGGGATGATGTGATCTCTGGTGTGGGAGTGGGAGAGCAGACGGGTAGCTGAGTTGTGGATGTATTGTAGTTTGTTGAAGATTTTGGTGGATGTGCCGTAGCATTCAAAATTATGAGCTGCTACTATGATTTATGATTGATATAAAATCACCAATAAAATGGATAGTAGATAGGTAGAGTTTAAAACATCTTATTGAAATCATCACAGGTCTTTGAAGCCTATATATAGGTTTTGAAAGCATCAAAATTGATTAATCAGTGTCATTTTCAGTTAGAGCATTTCAAAGCTTACAAGCCTGCAGCAAACACTCAGTCATGCTTTAAGGTTTAAAAGTCACGGACGGTCACAAATAAAGCTGTCATATCTTTGATTAGACCCATAATTTATCCATAAAGGCCTGAAATCAATCTTGGACAACTGATAACACGTGCAGGGAAGCCACAAGGGATACCACACTGATCCTCATTTTGGTCCTGTTACAAACTGCAACTGTATTTGAATAGGGTGTTGTCACAACAACAACATATTAAATAATGTATGGTCCTCTGAGTTCTACCTAAATATAGTACCAAACAGATATACTGTAAGTATCGTTTAGTTCAGTTAGAAAACATTAACAGAACAACAGCTTTGGGATGTTTCTCAACCTTTGTGCTTGTAAGCTTTTAATACGAAGCAACATCTACTTGCCCACCGTCACAGAGCGCATGTGTTTGAACTGGGAGTAGTTCAGTCAAATACAGATTTTCCTTTTTTGAGACCCAGAGAGATAAAACTAGACTGCATGTCACAAGAAAAAAATCAAAGATTAGAGAAAATTCTAAAGAAATTAAACATAATATTATGTAGCAGAGTTTAGATTTAATTTATAATCATATCATGCCTCATTAGATTCATCTTGCAGCCCCTTGTTGGGGTTTCGACCCCTAGACTGGGAATCACTGTAATGTTCTTGCAATATACAAATACAAACTTAATTGACTGTTGGAGAGGCAGAAACACCTGCATGAGATCAATTAATGCTGAATAGAAACATGTAGTAGTACAGATTGGTAAGAGATTAGATCTGAAAAATGTCATGTACGTGCTTGATTAATTTTTTATCTGAGGGATTTGTAAGAATTTCAACTGGAAGTAATGAACTTGCAGTTAATTGCTTTTCCACACACGTCCGCCTCTTCTGAAGCTCCTTTTTTTCTAGCACTAAGAGGTGGTGTCATTGTATCACAGTGATCCGTTCTAGCAAAGAGGAAAAATGACAAGAGAGAGAGAGAGAGGAAAAGGACAGAAAGTAAGATTTGACGGAACAAAGGTGTGGAGAAAGATGAAGCAGAGTTACTGCACATCGTGATGGAGAGACAGAAGAGGGGAAAGAGGTCTTGAGGCAGATATTTAGAAATAAAACAACAAGTCTTCTTACAAACCTCTAGGCAGAGTTCAATTTAAAAGAATAGTTGGATATATTGGTAAATACAATTGATTGCTTTCTTTCCATTCCAAAGTCGGTATGCTAAATATGAAGCTACAGCCAGGAGATGTTTAGCTTAGCTTAGCATAAATCCTGGAAACAGGTCGAAAGAGCTAGCCTGGCTCTGACCAGAAGTTAATAAAATGTGGTTTTTCAGGGAGTTATGTTCTGGACTATTTCGTGCCTTTCCGAAGTCGACAAGCATTCAGGAGGAAATTGTCCGGCACTAAAACCCAGCAGAAGCGTAAGTAGTTGTTTTCCCATTTAGTTTTTTTCAAAAGATAAACAAAGGATATAAAAATGTTAATTAGTTGGCTTTATTGTCGTTGGACAGAAGCAGTCTCAGCTAATTGGCTGCAGCTTAATATTTACTGGAAAATCTTCTCATCTAACTCTCGGCAAGAAAGCGAATAAGCGTATACTTTACGGAGACTCCTTTGATTCCTGATATAGTTCACTTTGATGAGCACACAGACATGCTGGTGGACTTTGGTTCGGTGTGTAGAAGCACATTTCTGTCAAAATCACTGCACTGCAACAACAGTCTCACTCAGAGGGCAACGCATGCTTGTGGAGGGAGGAGGTCAGGCTCTGTATTGCAGTAGGTGATAATTGTGTTGTGTTTTTCAAGTGGTTTGTCATGGTGGGAAGTGACTTATCGCCTCCCAGAGGATAACGGCTAGAACAGGTGATCTAGAAACAATATTCCTGTCACAATTCAAAGCACACACTCTCAACAGTTTTGCAGAAAGCAGTTCAGATGAAAACTGCTCACATTGTGGTGTGCTGCTTATCTTCATGACTTGACAACACTTCGGGTAACTGACTGACCCATTAAACCCTCCCATTCTTTTTTACTGTTATCTAGTTCATGACATGCTTTGTATGCGGTCTGACTGGCAGCTGTACCACTGGCTCTGTCTGGTTGTAATCTCGCTCTTTATCGCTCACTAATCCTCTCTTTATTCTCAAAGTCAGATCACTCGTAGCCATCTCGAGGCTGCAACAGGAATTCTATGCCTGTGATTCCTTCTCCTTTTTCTCTCCACATTTCATGTTTTTGCCCTCTTGTGAAATAAACCCGAGCTCTTTTTCTGGGCTCTTCTGCTGCACCTCTTTTCCCTCCTCGACCACTTGCTCTTATCCTGCTTTCCCTGTCATTTCCCAGGGTCTCCGTTCAGAGATGAGCTCACGCTGGCCATCCTCCAGCTGCAGGAGAATAACAGGCTGGAGATACTGAAGAGGCGGTGGTGGGAGGGAGGCCAATGCCCCAAAGAGGGGGACCACCGCGTCAAGGGTCAGTCGACCGCAGCTGTCTGTCTCCTCTCCCTCCTTCTCTCTAATTTCGCCAGTAATAGTCTCCTCACTCTTTGCAGTCCAGCTAATGGCTTGTGCCTAACCTAATGTCCTTGTGAAGGGTGCTTAGCACAATCTACTTTACTTCCCAAATGTTGTCTGTTTGTCTCAGGTGGTGTGTAATGGGAGTTGAATTAGAGTGAGTCTGTCTGTTCACATGTGTGTGTGTGTGTGTGTGTGTGTGTGTGTGTGGAAATAACCAAGACAATGACAATGCCTCAGTATACCACTGCTGTCAGATCAATATCTCTTTTGAGAATGTTGGTTGGCAACTCCAGAAAAACAGAGTTAGTGCTTTACCTTTCAGCATCATTAAACTTCATCTGTACCGTCAATCTCAAGTTTTTCAGTCGCCCGTGATTCTGGAGCACTCAGTTTGCACATCATGGGCCATTTTTACTTTTTTATTCAATTGAAAGAGCCAGCGATTTAGTATTGCACTTACATAACATTCAGATACTTGCAGATACTTTTTTTTATATAAGAGTGGTCAAAATTGGAGTTATAGAGGCTGAAAAATCCATTGGTTTTATGCTTCACCGAGACCCTCACTAAGTGCTAAAGCCCATGTCTTTCGAACTCCCTGCAGTTTGTTACACAGGCTGTCAATTACAAGTCTGGGCTCTTCAGTCCTTAACCTGAGATTACAAAAGTGAGATCACTTCAGTAATTTTCTCAGACATAAATAAATAGTTTGACATTTTTGAGAGAATATTTGCTTATTTGCTTTCTTGCCAACAGTTAGATGAGAGGAGCGATACCACTCAGCAGCTGATTAATGATCCTTAGGATAAAGACTGTAACGTAAACACCAATTTATCCTGTCATATCGTGCTTGTTTTATCCGTACAAAAATCAAGTGTAAGAACGACCAGTATTGAATCTATCGGGGGTATTTTTGAACTGGCCACAGTAAGAGTCAAAGGACAGAGGATGTTCTATATCATACAGATTGTAAAGCCCTCCGAGGCAAATCTGTGATTTGTGATATTGGGCTATGCAAATATAATTCATATTGTGCTAAGATAAGCTACGTTGCGTTAGCTTCATATTTATCGTACAGACACGAGAGTGATGTCTACGCTCTCACCTAACTCTCGGCAAGACAGCAAACAATGTATTTCCTGAAATATTGTGCTTTCACAGAGCTCTTCCAGAGCCACAGAAGACATTACACAACTGTTTTCCATGACTAGTACATTTAACAGCAAAGTCAAACATTTAAAACCAATGCCAGTGTTGGTGTATATCTGCATCCGTGTGCTAATGTTTGTCTCCTGTGGCCCACTCTCAGGTCTGGGCATGGAGAACATTGGGGGCATCTTTGTGGTGCTGATCTGTGGTCTCATCATTGCTGTGTTTGTGGCCATTATGGAGTTTGTGTGGTCCACACGCCGCTCTGCAGAGGCCGATGAGGTATGCCCCCATACCTGCCCACGCCGACCCCACAAACACACCCCAGTAGGTTACCAGGCATCCCGCCAACCCTTTTGATTATTTTGTTCTGTGTGTGAGAGTGGGTAGATTTCTCTCGGCTTCTGCATCCATTTGTATGTTGGTTTGTTTGTTTGTGTGCTCTAACATCTGAGGTTCAATGAATGCGCATGTGAGATGAGAGGAATGTTCAAGTATGTGGCACTGAACTGCTGTAGTGTCCAAAATGTATAAAACAAATAGAGAATTTGATTTCACTTTGCATGTCCTGCCTGTTTTGAAGTCATTGTGCCCTTGTAGTGTTTGGTGTTTACCAGTATGGCGGCAAGTGTTTGTGAGCTAAACTTGATGGTACTGATAAAGCAATATTGAGAAATGCCAATATCTGCTTGCATAAAAAAAATTAGTGTGATCTTATTCCCTGGCATTAAATGTCATGATGTATCTTCTTTTACACGCCTCACATGTACGCTGGTATTCTTCGTTTCCATTCTTGGATTACTTCTCACCCATTTCACTGCGTGCCTTCCTCTCTCTCCCAAACACACACACCTCCTGTCATCAGTGTCTGTTCTCCGATAACGAGTATTGTTTCTGTTTATGTGAGCACATGAATTTTTATTATGATTTCAATGAGAATGCTGTTTGTCTGTAGTGGACGTATTAGTTGATGCATTTTGATCGTCGTGTGTGCAAATTACAGTGGTTTTTGGAATGTGCTGTTGGAATGATGAATTCATTTTTGGGTGGCTTTACTGTGTGTGTGTGTGTGAGGGTGTGCGTGAGTGTGCCTTTGTATATGTACACCTGAGTTTGCAGGCCTGCCTGTCCGTTCATAGTGCATAGTGCCATAATGAAGAGCCCATAAACTAAACAACATTTTGGTGTTTTGTGTGTTTGGATTGTAATAACTCTCTCTGCTCCTTGGATGTTCTCCCATCTCTATTCATCTCCACATCCTTCTTCCCCATCGCCTCCTCATCTCTGTTTTAAAACCATCCCACCATTTGTTGGTCTCTGTGCCCTCGCTTCTCCTGCGACTTTTTCTTTTACCATGCTGTACCGTGTCTGTTCTTTCTGCCTTGTTCCCGCCTTCTTTTTTTGCTATTTTCCTTTAAATTTTGTTGTTGTCCCTCCGTTCTCTTATTTATGTACTGCTTTACCACCGTCTTGTTCTGCTGCCTGCCTACTTTGTGTCTGTGGCGTCCCTCCTACCTTTGCCTCCTTCCCTTCCGCCTTTCCCTCTTTCTTCCCTCCTTTCCTTTCTCCTTTAGGTGTCTGTTTGTCAGGAGATGATCACAGAGTTCAGAAACGCCGTCTCCTGTAAGAAGAGCTCCCGTATGCGCCGCCGTCGGCCCCTCAGCAGCTCCACAGCCCTGCGCCATCCCACACGCATCGCTCTGGGGGCCCCTAGGCCCCTGCGCCTGGTCCGAGAGATGCGCCTCAGCAACGGCAAGCTCTACAGTGGAGCTGGCCCGCTGACAGGTGGAGCTGGAGGAGGTGGAGCAGGAGGGACGGGGCCTCCCGATCTAGGCCCGGGGCCCCAGCGGATCCTAGATGATCCCCTGGGGGCCAACACCACCCCTCCTCCACCAGCCCCCACCCCTGTGATGCTACCTGCCCGCAGCTGCACCCACGTGCGGATCTGCCAGGAGTGCCGGAGGATCCAGAGCCTGCGATCAGGCAGCAGTATCGGATCAACCACAACAAGAATACCACCTTCATCAGCACCCCTGCCAAGGCTACCCCCACCCCCACCCCCATCCTCATCCAACACAGACAGTGAGGGCGGAGGGGGGCCCAGCCCAAGGCAGCTACACCACAGCCCACCACCTCATACCTCTCGACCCATTCCACCTCCACAGAACAGCAACACCACAGACCTACTGGGTGAGCAGGACTGAGACCAGAAGCAATGGGCGGAGTGAGTGGGCTGCAGAGAGTGACTGTGACGGTGATGTTGTGCTGCTGAGAGAGACGCTGCTTCTTTCCACAGGTGAAATTCATCGGAGAACAAAAGAGGGAGAGTTGGAGGGAAAAGAAACTCTGCAAGGTCAGCCAATAGAAAATGAAGCAACCTTTAAAAGGAGAATGAAAGAGGTAACCGTGACCTCCAGATTGGGCTTGAGGCCTACAGATACAGAACTGGCTACAAGCACGCTGTGAGATGTTCGTCTGTTAGGCTTCTGTACTCAACTCTGAAGATCAGTTCAGTTCGGACAAATCTGAGTGGAAATGCACATGACCAGATGATGGTTTCTACTGGCCTCCGTTTCCTTCCTCACTCTCGCTCTCACTTCACCTTTTAGATTGGAGTGCGCTGGTTTTTCCTCCACAGACACTTCCCTCCACTACGCCTCTGGTAAAATGAAGCCTTGTCGGAGGACATACTGTATCCATATGTGATTTAAAACAGCAACTAAAAGACTTTCAGAGAATTATTTCCCGTTTTTTCTTTTTCTTTTATTGTCTCTCTTGTTTTGTTACCATTGTTCTGAGTGGGAATTACAGAGTTAAATACAGACTACGTGTGACAATATGGTGAATTATAACATAATAATGACACTTGACTTGCGGCTAATTGTGTTCAAGAGTTTTGTGTCCCTCCCTGTGACCCATAGCTGCTTTTTGGATGGTATCAGGGAAGGTGGATGGAGCTGCTTCAAGACAACATAATGACAAACGGTAGCAGAGGAAACTGTCTGCCTTCCTTTACACTGTGCGTATGTGCGTTTGTAAAAATGTGTCCTTCCTGTAAGTCTGTAATTACTCAAGTGAGGAGAACCATGTTCCCAGAAACAGCACTCCTCTACAAATGTTAAATGATCAGACAGCCACAAAAAGAGGAGAAAGAGCAAGAGGCTTTGAAATGTGAAATTAATGTCCCTCATTATCCCGAGTAACACTTGGCGAGCCTTTACTTCACCTCTGTTCACACAGCGTAGAAGAGATAGAAAGACAGGGCGAGGCCGAGGCAAAGAGGCAAGATAGAGAAGAACAGAAACAGAGGAGATAGAAAGAGGCAGAGTGAAAAGGACACTGCTGAATTTGAATAAGAAATCCCAAACTGAACTACTTCCATGATTAGATCTGTCCTGATCTTTTAATTCTGGGCATCTTTGAAGGGGCTTGTTAACGCGCCAGCAGACTGTAGCTCCAGCTTCTTCCCGTCTCTCTGTTTAGCAGACAGACTTGGCCGTCCGCAGAAGAGGCTCCTGCCAGAGTGATAGACTCAACACAGCCTTGTCAATACTGTCTCAAGCTTTCGATGGCCTAATTACTCCCCTCGGTGTCTGGGTCTCATTCAGGAGGGGGTTGAACACAGGGAAACATGCTGATAAAAAGATTGAGAAGAAATGCATGTTTTTCACTCTGGCTCAGAAGGGAACCATGGTCTCTTTTAATTATGTTGGTAATGTTACAGCCCTACTGTTGTGTGAAACTCCCAACTAAAACTAAACACCACAGTATATTAGCTATGGTGCATAAAGGGAATACACTTTTGGATTTGCTTATTTTAGGCCTTTAATTTTCAAATTGTGGACACTTTATCGCCTATCTCCCCACTGCTTTCACAGCAATTCATTCTGGTATAATTACAAATAGCATTAAGAATAAGGCATACGTTCTAAATTTTTCTTACTGGCAACAAATCCAGTGGAAAGACCAAAACCATCGATGAATTGATGAGCTGATCTGACTGATAAGTAGCCAAAGCCTCATATAAAGTATATATTTGTTGCCTCATTAATGAGACCAAAGTGGCTGAGTGCCACAAACAGGCTGAGGTAGTCGAAAAGTATTGAGAGGCCAACACGTTCTCACTCCCAACTCATCAACGACAGTTGGTTAGGGAGCCTGATACATACCGACGCACAGAGGCACCCTTTAGCGTCTGTATGAGTCACACAGCTGTTCATGTCTATGTGAAACTAAAAGTAAACATCGACAATTTCGTCACATGAGTCGTTTGTCACGGGACTTCCTGTGAAGATGGAAGTTTATTTTGAAAAGACACCTTGCATGTCACAAGTGGCTCTGACACGTTGAGAAGTGTACCCAGAGCGCTGCAGTTTGAAGGTCAGGAGCACTGATTAAACGTCTGCGTTTGAGGAGTTGGGAGTGATGAATGTGTTGGAGAGACACACCAACACATTAGTTTTGGTCTTTTCATGAGATTTGTTGACAAGAAAATAATACAATATTGTCAGCCTTATCCTTGAAGAAGAAAACAACTGAATGTGATGAAACCACCAGGCTGCACCATCACCTCTACAGCAATTTTATTAATCCAAATTAAATTCTGCTTCCTGCTTCCATTGATTGTTTAGAATCACAGCACAACAGATCAGTTTTAGGTCCGGAGTAAAAGATGAAGCTGTGATTTGTTACCGCAGCATTCTTTCCCTTTAGTTTACTCTAATCAGATCTGATGACTTTCATGTGCTGCAGCTGTGTTCTCTGTTGTACAACCTCTCTGTGGAACGGTCCCCTCAGAAGTAAATGTCCTGATTTTTTTGCATTAATTGCATAGATTATATATATATATTTTTATATGAAATCATTATCAAAGCATTTTCTGCAATGCAGGTCGTAGACTCATCAGTGTCTCAGTGTTTATTGAATCATTTGTCTAATAGTGATTCACTACTTACTGAACCGGGGGGGTTATAAGCACCCTTTGATACCTTGCTCTAAAAACGTCTTTCTGGGGCTGAGATCCAAGATTCGAGTGTTGGCTGATGCAATGTTTTCAATAAGATATAACTGAATTCCCATCATCCTGTTCAGTGTCAGTATTTTCTTACTGTTCACAGCTGATTTTATGAATGTAATACTTTCCGGCGGCTGATTCTCAAAAGTCAGTGTTCCTGTACGTATCAATAGATTTTTTTGCCCCTGAGTATCAAATGTAAAAGGAATTTGTACCACAGTCCCCGTCTCATAAAGCCTTTTCGACTCCTGTGAGTCTGCTACCAGCTGCAGGAGCTACATGCTCTCAGCTCAGATCTCACCAAACAGCAGGAAAACAATCCCTCACTGGCTTCTCACCCATCCATATTCAGCAGTAATACAAAGTGTGTGACATGACATGCAAACCCACCAGTTCACCTCTTTACAAATCCCGCGAAAAACAAATATATACCGGCATTGTTGTCAGGGCAAACATTGCATTGCTGTATAAAGTTATGCATTTTGCAGTGAAACAGATTTGTCGACACAGTTGTGCTCCAGATAATGAATGATAACATTGTTTGCACACATTATGCCGTGTCTCTGAATGACTGCCGTCAGCCGACGCAGGCCTGGATTTGATGCGTCTCTTTCTCTCTGTTTACTTCTGCCTTTGTGTTCAGAATGCTGACAAGGCAACAGGAGCGAGCCCCTTAACACAGGAAGTCACAGTACTCTCGCACACACTCACACAAACAAACACAGCCGTCCGCAACATCTTCCTTTCTTATCTCCTCGTTGTCTAAAGGTTGGGAAACCCTCTGGTTGTTTTTGTTGTTTTTAAATTTGTCTCTTTTTTGTGTCTTCTTCGGTTGGTTCTGTGTGTGAATTCACAAAAATTCACAAATGTGACAGCACCACAGAGCCAATAAGTGGTCAACAGCTGAAAGCATTTATTAGCTGCCAAAAGCATTATTGTGGAGAGGCACGAGGAGGGTACAAACCCTAAGAAAGCAAGATATTGCCAGTGTGAATAATTGCTATTATGAAGGGAAGGGAGGGTCACAAAACAAATCAGTTGGCGTGTCTGAACAGTCGCTCCATAAAACAAACCTTTTTGTTCAATTTTTTTTTTTTTTTCTTTGGTATTTTTTCACATTTCTATACTAGTGCTAAATGGATTATCAAAACTGATGATGAATATTATGATTACATTGTTATTATTCCTATTGAAGACCAAGAGGTTCTATGGTGTGATTGTGGGTGAAGGGTGGGGGATGGGTGGGGGATGGGTGGTGTTGGGACGAAGGTGCAATGATGTTCTTCAGTGAGATCGCCCTGTTGTTCAAACCTATAGACACAAACTTCTTTTGGAATAAAAATATTCAAACAGCACTTTTCCTCTTCCTTACTGATATGGAAATGCTGCCGTAATGCCAGGTGTGGAGGAAGTACTCAGATCTTTTACTCAAGTAAAAGTGCCACTACAATAATGTAACAGTGAAAGCGTAGAGGTATTATTAGCAAAATGTACTGCAAAAATTCAAGTATTCATTCTGCAGAAAAATGGCTTTTACTCGCTTCAAACAACATTTGTCGTATCGTTCTTGTTTCCTGTCATGATAGAGCTCTACAACACATACGGAAAAAGAGAAACCAAACATTTGGTGAGCTCTGTGAAAATCTGCAGCTTTATTAAGCAATAGCTGTAAAACAAAATCAAGTTCTGCTTTAAAGCAAATGTAGAGACAGTTTACAGAACTGTGTACTGTTTTTTCTGTATGTTTTGCCACAAGCATGATTTAATGTGTTTATCAAGCAACAGGACTGAGTAATCTCACAAAGCATTACACCGATTATAAACACAACGTAATGACTGACTTACAACAGAAAGCAGATGTAATTGAACAACAAATTCAAAAAAGGTGATACCAGCCCTTTTAGTTTTTTACACATCAGAAAAAATGTACTTTTGTTCTCTCGAGTCCTGACGGCACACATGGTAATTGTAATCAAATGTCTTAAGCACTGAATTTCAACATAAAATAAATGAAACGACACAAAACATGAAAAATAAAAGAAATGAGCCTTCAAGGATGTTTTTACACAGAAAAACAGATGCTGCTCTGACATGTTCTGACAGCACAGAGGGAGTCCTACTGTTTAGTTCTTCTTGACTGGCTCTCTGTCCCTCTCTCCAGACCCGGCTCATCTCCCCCTGCAGACCACGTACTCTCCTCCAGCTCCCCAGACCTGCCATTCCCTACCTGTCCACCAGATGCCCTCGGACCTTCCCAGCGGTCCCACTCACCTGACTCTCATTCACCTGCTCACCTGTTTCCACTTTCCCTAATCAGCCCTGCTGTACATATACCAGCCTCTTTTCCCCAGGTAGTTGCTATTAGTCAGTGTTGTGCTTCATAGGTTTGCGTCCCTTCTCCTGGGATTTTTACGTCTCCTGTGCAACCTGAAACTTGTACCTGGCCTCCCCCTTTTTCCTGCCTTAAACCAGTTTCCTGTGGATCATCAGTTACTTCTGTTTGGACGTCTTACCAGTGACATAATCCATAACAAGCATAATCAGTGCCGGGGCCCCTCAACTCAGGAACGACCTGCTGGAGATCAGGTAGGCCGACTGTCTTTGTTTACATCTCTCTTAGAAACAGGATACGCTGGTAACTATAATCTAAAATAAAGAAAATAAACTAGCAATCTTTTTTTAAGGATCTTTTCCTAAACCTGGCCACGTAATTTTGTTACCTATACAGGCTCTGCACTGCAGGTGCTTGCGCAGGCTCACCGGTCGCTCCTGTTGTTGGATATTTGTAGAAGAAGGCACAAGAAAAGAGAAATCACTTTTCAGAAGATAAATGAACGGTATGAGGATATGTTGCATTGTCCAAAAGCTAATAAAAACACACAAATGAACCATACTGTTTCGTTTGTTGACGTGTTTCCACGTTAAGAATGATTATAAACATTTGCATTATTTATTTTGAGTCAATCTCACACACGCACACAGACATGCTGCTGTAAATACTCGCTAATGTGTATTAATCCTCAGCTGAAAATACTTTACCAACAAATGCAGTGTTTACTTATGTTTGAGTAACGTTTGCTAAAAAAAAAAAATTGTTTTGTGTCTTTCTGATTTCTTGACAATCACAAAATATAGAATAACACAGGCCTTGTTATTGATTTAAGGAGCAGTTGAATAACTTGTATCAGGGTGTGATAAGAAGTTTACTAAAAGGAAGTTAAATGCAAGTTACAGAATACCATCTTTAAGAGTAAGTACAGTAAAAGCCAACCATCCCTCTTAAGCACTTGACATCTCCGGGATGCTGTGTGTTCGTCATTGGATGGAGGTGTACCATCTCTGGATGATTTGAGCTTGACCTCCGAGTAGACCTTATGTATATGTGAGAGAGAGTGTTTTAAGGATGGTACTTTAGTGCTATGTGATTCCCATCAAGTTGAATTGTTAAAAACAAATGCACAAAACGATCTAAAAATCAATTCAACTACAATTTAAAGATGTCGCCTCAAACCAACTCCGAGCTCACCTTGTCTCTTTCACTCGCACATCACTGGGCCGCCTGCATCTGAAACACAGACAGGCTTTTGTTAAGGGAACTGAAAACAAGAGATGTGGCTCAATATGGTGCTGTTGAGAAATAGAAAGAACAGGAACTTGTTTTGGGGTTTTTTCTCACCTGTGCAGACACGGTGCCTGACCAAAGCCTTCTGACCAAAACGTCTGAGGAAAGAAAATAGTTCTTAGTCCTTTTGCTCATGACTCTGAAGTAAATTTTCTTCCAATTCATTAAGACCCTTTAAAGTACAAGTGCTTTCACAAACCGATGAACAGCAGCTTCTCTTTACAATTTTGAATGGACTGAATGTAAAATGAGCTTAATCTATTGTCTGCAGTGATGCAGTAGTAGAGGATAAAAATGTTATTAATCGAAAATGTTAACATACTAATATAATCTCATGCAGCCTCTTGGTCAAGGAGTTTATTTTCAGCAGCTCATACTGTATACTCCTAATACACACCTACCTTATTCTGATGATGATGGAGTAAGTTGTGGCCAACATGGTCACTACTATCAGCAGGAATACTCCAGCAGCAATCATTCTGGGTAATATCAGCATCTCTCCTGGAATGATCGTCAAACCATCTGAGAGTCTTTCTTCAGTGATGTCGTGTTAAAGGAGTAGTTAGATTTTACACTAATTTATTTCATTTATTTATTTTCAAGAGAGACTTGGCCAAGAGGGCAGTTTAAAAAACATTTCACTTTCTTGTCAAGAGCTAGATGAGAGGAGTGATACCACACATGTTGTGAGAGTGGTATTTGTGATACTCACCTTGAACATGAAGGTTGGTGGTTCCTTCAAATGACCCACGAGGAAAGACTGAAACGCTGCAGATGTAAGACCCTGCATCTCTCATTTCCACATCTCGAATGATCAAAGATTGTTCTTTAATCTCCACTCTCTCCTTTAGAAACAATTCTGGAACAAGAACTCCAAATCGACTATTAGAATAAATTATGTTGATTTTCTTTCCATCTGGTTGTTCGAGCTCCCACCGAACCTGATGAATTCTATCTTCTGGTCTTGTGATGGCTTGGCATGGCAGAGTGACATCATGCCCGAGGTATCCCGTCACTTTGACTTCTTGTGCTTCAAGAACTGCCAAAAAATAAGGTGATATGGTAACAGGAGATTTCATTCATCAATCAAACAAAAACTTAATTATTTATAATTTCCTCTTTTTTATATTTAGACATGTATGGAGTCCTCCTGTTTCTAAATTATTATTCAACACATGTTGTGTTAACAACATAACACGGCTTCTAAAAACTTTTTTTTTTAAACTATTTATTTAAAATATTCTCCGCCTCAACCAGCTTAAATACTAGTGGAACATTAACACGCAATCTAATACATTAATGATAAAGCAGTGATATAACACTAGCTATTTCTTAAAGAGCAAATTTCACCTTTTGCTACCAATACGTACCGCACTTTTACTTATTTTAAACCTTTTGACTTACCTGGGATCATGATGTAAATGAGCCACGGAAGAACAAGCGGTGACATGCTGCAAATTGTCACTGTGAACATTTTCAGGTCGACGAAATAACACAAACTGTGCGTTACCTCATCTTCCAACTGCTATAGCCGTCGTGATTTCCTGTATTGCGTTCCTCCCTGCTGCCATTAACAACCTTCAGTAGCACAGTGACCTCATGTGGCCAACTGATGATGATGTGCAGAGAAGTGCTCCTGTGTTGAATACAATTCAGGGATAACACCAGGCAATGTATATGAAAATATATATATTTATAAATGTGGAATATGTTGAAGTTACAAATATGTTTTACTCATGGCTAATTTAGAAAATGCACTGAAGCTCTGCAGACCAGAATGTCAAAGTTAAACAAGTGGCTCAACTCTTTTCCATGTGAACCATGTTTTTATTCCCCAAACGTTTTCAGCTATCTTGCCTTCATCAGGGTGGTGTTTCCTTAACGCTCCATTATGGATGGGAGATAATTTCCTTAAGCTTTCGTAGAAAGCCTTCGGAGGAAAGGCACTGTCTGAGGTGAAACTAAACATCACTAGGATTCAAACTTTTTTTTTTTTTTTTTTTTTAGATCTTGGGTAAAACCTACAATGTAAATAAACAGCAACAATATGCTTTCACTGTATGTTTTATAAAACTTTCAGCTCTCCAAGCGGCAAAGATTCTTTTGAATTACAAATTTGAATCTAATTAATTTCCAGTTAAGTTCATAATAACAGCAACAATGGCAATACTTCCTCTACCACTGCAGTTTTAGAGCTTATTGAAACCGGTTTAAGGAGTGTGGAAACAAATCTCCTCTTCCCGACACTCTCACAGCTGCTGTTGCTTCACACACATTCACCATCGTGTTTAACACGTGCCATAAAGTGTTCCATCATAAAATCTTTCATTTTCAATTCCTTTTTTATTCAAGAATCAAACTATTTACATCAAGTTATCATCAAGGAGACCAGCCATTCATCACCATGGACAACTGACCCACTGAGACAAAAACCCACTTTTACATGACAACATAAAACAATTCATGTCGTCTGTATCAGAATGTAACTTGGCCAGACCTGGTGCTCCCCCCCACCAGAGTCAGAAGGTGACTTAGTTGGCTTTTTAGTATCATGGATGGATTTACGGAACAGGCCTACCGGGCCCAGGCCCACAGGCTCTGTAAGAAGTGGCTGTTAAGATTTCTTGTTGGAAATTCAATCAAATTAAGTTGCTACAAAGAGACACAGAACGACTACAAAGAGACACAAAAAGACCACAGATGAATAAAAAACCATAAAGACTCAACCGAGACTCAAAGTAAAATGATCTGCGTTACACTGAGACATCATCCCTTCCACAGTGTACATTTTTGCTTATTGTTTGTCCTCAGAGTTTAATTTCTTAACAGCTGACAAAAATGTGTGGCTCAATCATTCTCACTTGTACCACAGTGACACGTCTGCATTTCTTCTTCTCATATCTGAATAACATGACGGCTATAGAAATATTTTCATAATGCACTTCCTTTAAACTGCATTTGTCTGATCTTTATCCATTTTTTGCCATGAAAGAACTCTACTGTACATTAAAAAAAAAGTGTTATTCAGCAACAGTAGCCTGTTTTTAAAAATAGGGACAATTTGCAGAATTTCTACTGTTAGTTTTCTAATATTATGACAACACAAAGTGAGTAACTACATAACAGATATGATCTCACACCTACAAAACACGACTGTCAGGAAATGCTGCTAAAAACAAGCTGGTAACATAAAAGGACTGTTGGTAATGTTGAGCAACTGTAAAAACCATATTTTGTCACCTTCTCACTTCAGGCACGCTCAGACTGCAACATCTGCAAACAGGACTTTGCACAACAGACTTAAAGCAGACAGAATATTGTATCGGGTCAAATACTACTACAAACATTACCAGTATCGATGCTGTTGGAATATATAGAGTATTGTATCATAATATGCAATTATTGTTTTTGGTTCAAAGCTGCTGCAAGTTTTAAAAAAATTGGCAGGATTAGAAACTAATTAAGAATTTGTAAGTAAAACCACAACAACTCCAGCCTTCCTCTTTGACTCAAATCTTGTCAACCTAAAATAAGCTCAAAAGCAAGCGGTACACATCAGTCTCTAAACATCATGATGTCAGATTTCGTTGAATCGCAACAAAAGGGCAATTAAAGTTAATACTACTGCAGAAAGTGAGCAACATTTTGAAGTGCCTAAGCACCTTCAGCTCACGCTGGTGTTGTATTGTTAAGTTGGTTCCCTATTTGTGTAATTTCATTTTTTTACTTCCTTTTTTGTCTTTTTTTTTTTTTTTTTTTTTTTTTTTTTTTTTTTTTAAGCAATGGAGGAATAGGAACTTTGTGTAATGACATCTATTGTGACCACTCAGCCATGTTGTCATGGTTCAGGTGTTTGTCCTCTGCACGGCATGGCTTTAAAATAAATAGTTCACCTTGATAAAGTGTTGGTGTGCCAGTTTCCACTATTCCTACCTGCAATATACGACATTCAGAGCATTAATACAGCACCAAACGGCTATTATCGATGTAAAGATATAGTGGAGTAATGTCTACCTGAGCAGCTCGACACCTATTCGATGGGTGGTCATGCAATTTGTAACAGATATTCAAGCTCCCTAGAGGATACATTCTCACATATGTATTGACATGAAATGTGGCACAAATATTCATTGTGCCCAAACGATGTATCCTGCTGACTTTGGTAATATTTTTACTTTTCCAGTAGCGCCACCATGCGATTTACTTTTTAGTTCCTTATTAGATTATCTCAATTATTTCTGAATGGATTGCTGGGCATTCATGGTTCCCAGAGGATGTATTGGAATAACTTTGATCTCCTGACATTTTGTGGCATCATCTGATTTCTATTGTCCCAATAATCCTCAGCTGTACTTTGTGTTTAGTGCTAATTAGTAAATGTTTGCATGCTAAAATGTTAAACCAATACAATGAAGATGGTAAACCTGCTAAACATCAACATGCTAGCATTGTCATTGTAAGCATGTTAGCATGCCGATGTGAGCATTTAGCTCAGTACAGCCTTACAGAACTAATGGCATGGTTATAGACTCTTATTTTTTTTTAAGAATACCACAGCTAATAAAAGTGCTGCGGACTTGGTGAAAAACACGTTTCCTTTTTTTCTGCATCACCTGCTGTAGGGGAAACACAGGTCCATGGGAAAACAATATATGAGAGCATGTACAGAAGTTCTGGAGCACTCACAAAGGTTAGATTTTATTTTAAAAGCGGTTGATCGGCTGATCAATTGTGCTAAATGCAACTTGCATACACCAGCTTTAAGTTGTTGGGGTTTTTTTTGCACTCCTCTTTACTTGGGTGTACATTTCATCATATTTGGGCTGCTGGCGCAAAATTAAGACCTCTGAGTACGTGACATCGTCTGCTGTGTGTTTCTCATTGGATGACAGTGCCGAATGTCTTGATCGCTTGAGCTTCACGTCAGAATAGACCACATCCTATGAATAAGTGTGAGAAAGTGTTTAGGTGGAGGCCTGCTCAGTTGTATCATTATGTTGCTTTGGTGAAACAACAGCAGCATAACAACATTTAATTTGACTGAAATTTATCGAACTTGAATTCAGACATGTGGTTTCAAACCAGCTCACCTCGTCTCTTATAAGAACGGATGGCCTGGCCACATCCGTCACGGGACCATCTGTATCTGAAAGACAGACACGCTTTAAGTCAAGGGAACTGAAACACGTAAAAGATATAAATCCATCAGATGTGGAGAGCGCTTTTGTTCTCACCAATGTAGACACGTTGCCGGACCGTAGGATCACATCTGAGTGAAGGAATCAAGAGTCCTGTGATTAGTTGCATGATCTAAAGTGACTTTTCTTTCTAATTCTAAAAACTTTTTGTATAAATGATATATTTACAGAAGACCTGAGATGCAAGTGAGAAAAAACAACTGATCATTCATTTAAGTTTATCCTGGCAAAACCTTTTTTCACCTTAAGTCATAAACACAAGAGAACAATTTAGATTTTCCTTCTAGCTTCCTTCATTTTTATTAAATTTTTTACGTCTGTGAAACAGGTGGGGAAAATAATTTTGTTTTTGTTTTTCTCACTTGCACTCAGTGCTTCTATATTTCTTCTTGAATATATACTTTTTTAAATGACAAAACAAGACACGTTTTGAGTGAACTGAATAGAAAATGAACATCCTCTTAATTTAAACTAAATCTCTCAAGAACAATTATTCTAAACACGAGAGAACATCTATCTTAAAGATATGTTTAAAAATGAAGGGGAAATGCATCTCAGGAAAATGAGTAAATCTATGGAACAATCTTGACAATGACTAAAATATGTGTAGTACAATGCAGAAAATCAAATAGAATACAGTAGAATATTGAAAAATGATCAAATAAATAGAAAAGAATGGCTGCCTGACAATAAATACAAAAACAATGCATAGTTATCCTATGCATGTACTAATGTAATTTACCGTCTGTCTTCCAAAATAAAGAACAAGAAGTTCAAGATCCTCATAAATATTACCGTCCACTTGACAGATGTAGTTGTTGTTACAGTATTTAGAGGATGTTTAAGTTTCTTTTCTACAGCTTCTATATTTCTATGCTACGCACACACTCACCTTCTGATGAAGATCAGGTAAACGATGGCAGCCATGATCACTAACGGCACAATGACAACAATCACTATAGCTGACACCAACCCTGATGATAATTGCATCTGTTCTGATAGAAGAAATATGGCCGTGATTATCCCTGAGTGTCTTAAATTAATGGAGTTCATATTATCCTAATTCATTTATCATTAATTTGTGTAGTTGAGACAAACAATGTATTTAGTAAGAGGGACGGACAAGTGATGGACAGTAAAATTAGAAAATATAAAACAAGATATTGTATTCAGATTTAGTTTCTGGCTTGGAGTAATGCTGATGTTGAAGATCTATCTTCATGTTAATATTTCTTACTCACCTTGAACATGAAGGTTGGTGGTTCCTTCAAATGACCCACGAGGAAAGACTGCAATGCTACAGATGTAAGACCCTGCATCTCTCATTTCCACATCTCGAATGATCAAAGATTGCTCTTTAATCTCCACTCTCTCCTTCAGAAACGATTCTGAAACATTAACTCCATATACACTGTTGGAAACAATGATGTTGATTTTCTTTCCATCTGGTTGTTCGAGCTCCCACTGAACCTGAGAAATACTATCGTTTGGTCCTGGGATGAATTGACATGGCAGGGTGACATCATGCCCGAGGTATCCCGTCACTTTGACTTGTGCTTCAAGAACTGCAAAAAAATAAGGTGATATGGTAACGGGAGATTTCATTCATCAATCAAACAAAAACTTAATTATTTATAATTTCCCCTTATTTTAGATATATATGGAGTCCCCCTGTGGTTTCTAACATATTGTATGACAAGTGTTAAGTACTGTTGACTTTTTAGAGGCTGTGTAGCAAAACTAACAAACTTATTCACATTACTGAGTATTTAAAAAAAACTGTACTATTTATAGAACTATCTTAAACAGAAACATTTTAAATTATTTAAACCAATATTATCTTATTTATTATGTATCATAACTTTTAAAAAGTTTAAAACATTTTCTCTTACCTGGGAGTAATGTAATGAAAATCACCTTCAGAAGTGTGAAAGGTGATTTGCTGCAAGTTTCCATTGTTCGTAACTACAGGCGGTGGACAAAATTACAGAAACGCATTACAATTCAACACAATAGGCCTACTGCTTCTTTTTTTTTTTTTTTTTTTGTTTTTTTTTAAATCAGCTTTTAAGTCAAATCAACATGAAGGAAACTTACAGTTACAAAGAGGCAGATCCGTCGAGCTGGTGCTTCAGTAGAAAACTCTGAAAAAACAGTAAAGCCGCGTCAGAAAGGTCTCAAAGAATGATTACATGTATACAGAGAACAAGAAGCATGCGCAAAGAGGAACATACTCTCAACCAGTCTATCACCAACACAGACTGACGGACGTGCGGTTTATACAGACTGCGATTACAACACAGAGCTGCAAAACCACGGCCTCACCATGACACTCACTATAAATAAAAAGTACTGTAAGGTGTATGCAGTATTTTGTCGACTCCCTGTATATTCCTCAAGCTTAAAGTTACATGATGGAACATCCAGAGGCATCTTCCTCAAAAGCTGTCTTATAATTATTAAAACGACTCGCCAAAGAAAGAAAAGAGGATATGGCCATTACAACGGTAGGAAGCTTCTTTCCATCTCTCAGCACTTTATCAAAACGCAACTCTTACAGGCCGATTGTTTCACTTTTGAGTGATCAAGGCTGTAATTTCAAAGTAAGCAGTGAGCCTAGTTTATTCCTCTTTGGCTCCCTCACAGTATCCACCAGTAGCACAGCGACCTCGTGTGGTCAAAAGGTGATAATGCCGTTGAGAGAAACACTAATGTGATGTTGACACCATTTTTTTTTTTTTTTCTTGAGAATTTAATAGTTTACTATTTGAACACAGTAATTCACAGATAAGCAGGACTGAGTTATGCTTTGTGGATTTGTATCAATATGAGAAGCTTTGCATCATCGCTCACTGATTTTAAAAAGTATCCAGATGTCCCTTTTTATGGTGGATCAAATTCTCAGATCTTTTTCCTTGTGCTGTCAGCCAAAAAGCAAAAACCATATTTTGCTTCATACAAGCTGTTTTTAAAGTGTGATAGCAAACTCAAAACATGATTTTCTACATTGTTGTGGTGTTCATCTTTCCTGGAGATGAAAGTAGAAATGGAGCCGATATATGTAATAATAATGATTGATTGGATATTTTGTTTGTACGTGTAGTCCTTGTGATATGTATTTTTATATTCTATAAATGTAACCTCTACCCTGCAGTTTGATGTCAGATTTGCAATGAGCTTGTGTTCCCCTTATATATGAGGACATTTGCAAGACTTGGTGCTGAACGGAGCATAGCTCGTCTCCTCATATCAACATCTTCATAAATGTGAGATAATGTGTTTGTGTGAGTTAAAGAGAATCAAAAGAGGGAAACGTGAAATGTTTACATAGATGCCATTTAGCTTTAAATTAAATAATACATTGAACAAGATGCAAATTTGCATCTTTCCAAATATTTTCTGATAAGTTAATTAAGGTTTAGCTTAATCAGGTTTGTGATTGCTGTTTGGACAAAATGATTGTTGTGGCTTGATGGTTTTTGGAGACATTGAGTCAGATTTGGTCCTTTTTTATTGATGCCTAATTCCAAAGACTGATAATGCTATGTAATATCCTTTTTAATTCTGCGTACTTTGTGCAGATTTCACCCCATGTACTCGGTTTGTTTCGCTTTGCTTGACAGTTTTAGTTGAGATACTGGATGATAACAGTGTGAGGAAACAAAAGAGCATAAAGCAGAGCACTGCATTACTTGTATAGCTGCTCACCAGTGACCTCGTGTCAAGCCTCCTGGTAGGAGCTGCATCTCAGAAAAGTGATGTAGAATTATCTCCACCAATCAGAGTCCCTGGATAAATTAGCCCCAGGTGTTCAAGAGTAATCGGGGTCAGGGATGCAAAGCTTTGCCTGTTTCAGTTGGTGGAACTCGGCTTGTTGCTGGTCTTTCGGGACAAGACAGGAATAACAACTGCAACAGGCAGCTCTGCAGCCTGAGTTACAATCCTCTAAGTCAAAGCACACAATATGTTTCCATCTTGGAGACTGTGGTGCATTAACATTGTGAAAGTGATGGTACAGTGTCAATAGTTAGAATTACAGCAAATACAGCTTTGCGTCTCCAAGAGACATTACTCACTAATATATTACTTTTGGTACATTTTTGGCAATAATACTTTTGTATTTTTTTTTTTTTTTTTACCTCAGGATGATTTTGGATGCAGGACTTTGCTGTGAAGTATTTTGGCATTGAAGTATTACTACCTTTTACTTAGTGTCAATCTTGAAGATCTTCCTTTAAATGCATGTCTATTAAATCACTATCTATCGCACACAATGGTGACTGAGCCGATGGCCCACATGGTGAAATTATTACAATATTTATATATTTGCAGTATCACAAACTGGTACTCATGTTTTTCTCTATTTTATACACACAAAATATGGAACCGTGTCACAATTCAGAAAACTTAAAGCTCATTTTTCAAAAGACTCCAGATTTCTACACTTGAAGCACAATTCCATGGTTTTCACTCATAGAGAAATTGTTATCTGACCGGACTGAAATCTGAAGGATTACCACTTCAAGTAAAGGATCTAAAAACGTTTTAGTCAATGTGACACTTCATCTCACAGCTTAATTCACAGGACCTGAAAGTAGAGTTGATGTGTAGGGCTGCAGTTAAAATGTCGATAAATAAAATGTCGCCTAATTCCTAAACAGGTTTTAATTTTTTAAAATTCAAATGTTGAGATTTATTTCACGGTGTAAACAGGAATAATATTTGGCACAAACTAGCTTTGTCTATTAAATGTCACTTCTTTCAGCAACATCATCCTTGGCAAATTATGCATTTACAGTATACATGGATCATTTTTCATCAACACAGGATGCAAATATGCATTATACAGTTTGATATAAGAGAAAAAAACAACGTGGAACAATCGCACCTGCATATTATCACCCACACAAACTCTACCTCAACTCTCTTGTTGAGGGCACAGGGGTTTATTTGACTTCTCCCAAAGTGTGTTTAATGAAGACACACGGATAGTTGTTTTTCCAAATGTGAGAGTTTCCACTTTGTCTCACAAATGACGAGCTGTAACATTAATGTCTCTTGAGTCAAATAAACATGTAATGTGCAGCACATTGTTTATTGATTTTGAT
The DNA here is from genome assembly GCF_004355925.1 of Anarrhichthys ocellatus. Lineage (NCBI taxonomy): Eukaryota > Metazoa > Chordata > Actinopteri > Perciformes > Anarhichadidae > Anarrhichthys > Anarrhichthys ocellatus. The sequence goes on from NW_022280043.1 coordinate 6,501,428, forward strand.
CGGGGTCCTTGGCCATGAGAAAAATGCATCAGCGACGCAAGAAACTGAGGAAAACAACAACAATGTAAATTAGTACGATGGTGAAAAAGAACAAAAGGATAAAACAGATATATCATCTTATTTTAGATTAATCTCACCTGCTACTCCCTCTTACATTAACCCTCTCAGAATCAGTGTGCTGATGAGCAGCAATAAAAACGACCAGCGGGGAGCACAGCAGGATGCTTTATGGAGTAAAAAAGACAACAATCATCACCACTTGCAATCGCCAGCTTGCTTTAAAATGTAGAAAACACTGTCAAAATGCATATGTTATTGACAACTAACTGAATGCATCACTTTCCTGACTCTATTGGAAAAAGAAATGTCTCACCTCTCAGATTCAGAACCGTGGAGTTTTCCATCATTGTCACCATATTTGTGGCGGTGCAGGTGTAATTCCCGACGTTTTCTGCCTCCAACCTCTCTATGATGTACATGGAGTCATTTACATTTGTGTGATTGCCGTTCAACATCCAGCTGAAGTTTGCTGGTGGGACGGAGTCTGCTGTGCACTCCAGTGTGACTCTCTGGCCAAGTGCTGCTGCTGCTGGACCAGTAATCGATATGTTATGTGGTCCAACTGCACAGAGAAGAGAAGTACAAGTATTAAGGTCCTTGTGAAAGTACTAATATTACATTTCACCACTGTATAAACTGTACTTTATTAGAGCTATAACTGTAATACAGTCTTCAGTTTCTTTTTCTTTTCCTAATAAATGGTTACTAGAAGTGTTGAGTGAGCAGTACTCACAGTTGACAGTGAGATCATGGGCCACAGTCATGGTGCTGACTGGGTTGCTGACTCGACACTGGTAGGTGCCGTGGTTGGAGCTGTGAACAGGATGCAGGAACACCGTCTTGTTGTCCATGGAGAAGGTGACTCTGCCACTCGGGTGGAGCGGCTGATTGTCCTTGGTCCACACTCTGGTGCTGATGGAGCCGAAAGCATCGCAGCTGAGGTTGGTGGAGCTTTTGTCTTCTATCAAGACGGCTGCGGGGCTGCGGATGATGGCTCCAGTGATCAGCGCTGGCAGAACATAAAGAGTGTCAATACAATGAGTAAATGGATGAATGAGTGAAGGAATGTCTGCTCTCTATCTACAATTGTACTGATCCTTGATTTTAGATTTTTTTTTTTTTTAACATTTCTTTTTTTTCTAATTGCTATATTTCACACTAGTCTTGAGAGAAGCTACACTGCATTTCATGCCGAGCATTGTTTGTGAACGTGACGAATATGACCTATAAATCCTTGCAGGAACGTGATGCATTTACAGGAAAAGGAGTGAATAGAATAACTGATTTATTGTTTGGATCGGCTTGGAAAAGGTCTCATTCTTCGCAGGATTGCTGTATTGGGTTGGATTAGATATTCCAGCAGTGTCCACCGCAAGTCTTGCAGTATCAAGAGATATGGATTAAAATTGTATGAATGATAAATCAATTGTCCTTTTGGGGATGTCACTCATTTCAGAAGAATTATTTTCAAGTGACAGACATTTCTCTGATATTTTAAACTTCACAACATTACACCCACCATACACATTCAGTATGGTCGATCCCTGTTTCTGCAGCACTTTGTCTGGTATGATGGTGACGGTGTACTCCCCGCTGTCCTCTAGGACCAGGTTCCTGAGCTCCAGGGCCCCCGTGGCTCGGTCTAATGAGATCCTGTTGGCATGTCCGGGCCCAGTGATGTTGGTGCTGGTGGAGGTGATGATGTTCAACCCTTTGAAGCTCCAGCTGACTGAGAGGAACGGACTCTCAGGAGGTGTGAGGGTAGTGGTGAACTTCACTTTGTCCGCTACAGCTCCGCTCAGAGGCCCCGGGGGTAAGATACCATCACCTACACACAAACCTAAATTTTTTTTTTTTTTTAATACAACAAACCAGACAATCATGACACAAGCCCATCAAAACATCATCGGGATTTAATTTACCTGATAAAGCAAGCGCCAAACAAACGGCAGTCCTGAGCATCTTGATGTCCATGAAGACTAACGTGACGTTGTCTCTCAGTCCTCTTCGAAATCTAAAACATGGAGCGTCACAGGTGCTCCTGCTCTTCTTATAACGTCCAACAGTGACGGCACAGGACCAACTCCAGCCCCCCACTCAGTAATGAAAAGCACAAACACAGTTTACGATGCCACTGTGTAAACACACCAACGCCTGTAGGTATGAGTTCAGTCAGAGGTTACCGAAAGACTCGGGTGGAGGAAGAAATTAGTTTTATGTAGAAATGTCCATTGACCAGAGAAATGGAGGTCAGCAGTGTTTAAAGAAACCTTGACATGGTATTGGTAATCGGTGCTTTCCGTAAAGCACCGATTTGTAATTTCAACACAATAAAGTATGAAGGGACGTAATCTTCTAACAATTAACTAGTAAGCCACTGAAATAAAAATCTTAAATTAATGATTTTCTGCCGATTTTATCCTGCCGGAGGTCTCATCAATAAAACAATTCTTATAATTCAAGTTCATCTTAAAGCAATTAGCAGTTTAATAGCAGTTTAATAGATTTTCCAAAATCCAACCAATTTCAGTAAAGTTACTCAAATGACTGACTAGTCCTTTGACAATGTGTATCGGAAGTCTGAGTCATGGTGGTGGAGGCCTGCTGTGCATCAGTTTTATGAGCTCTTCGGTGAGTGCTTTTGGGTCTCTTACAGGGTGGTGTTTGAGGAGCAGCAGTGAGGCGTAGCATTCCTCGATTAGGAGGATCAAAGACATCCAGGAGACACTTAACCTCCTTCAGACAGCTTTGCAAACACGTCTCTTGGTTCAATATTTGCAGACGGACTGAATTTTTAATTTATTAAAAATGGAGATATTTCATTTCGTGTCTCTATGTATGTTTGCGTTTATTATTGCCGTTTTCACAAACCTCTATCCAGAATAGATCCCAGTCTGATAAGTGGCAGTCCAAATACTGAGACCCAACCATTGAATCATCGGAAACAATGAGGCATTCAAAATGTGTCGCATGTGTCTATAACTCCTGACCTGTGAATGTACAGAGCGGGAGGTGAAATGTCAGAATGCGTCATTGTGGACTCTCAATAACAATGTGCTTTGGTAAGTGGCACTCAAAGTGTAAATATAATGTCACTCAACCTCTGCTGTCACACTGGGAGCGATGGAGTTAATATGGCTCATAAGGTGCTGACGGATTGACAAGAGAACTTATCCTTCTAGAAATGGTTCTCAATGTCTAAAAATAAAATCCAAAAGGAATTACTCTCCATGGACAAATTATTAACTGATGCTTTATTATAAAACCATGTCCCTACAGTCAAAACTGAATCAAGTGTAACTGGTCCACAAACTCATTTCTTACAAAGCTGAATTTCACAACTATAGTTTAGTACAGAAACCAAAGTTTTTTTGTGATGCAAAATACATTCTTACCAATGTAGTCATGCTACATCTCTAAGTTTCTATGAGCTCTGAATGGATCCCTTGGCCATTTTCCAAGTCTATGAAGTTTACTTAATGTAAACGAGAAGACCACAGTTTAACAGACAGACGCAGTTTACAGAAGTTTAACTTTGTGATTCCTGAACAAGAAAAAAAACATTTTCAGTAGAGAATCTGAGTTGTATTTTGGGTTTGATTTTGATAAAAAGATAAAAAGCTATTTAAAAAGTCATTACTTTTTAGATCTTTCAACCGGGTTGACCTTTGACCTCTACAGAGTGCAGCTACTGCCAAGTCTTATCTTTTTTAACTGGGTTAATATTTTACAGCAGAGAAAAGCCACTGTTTTGCATGTCAGATAATCCTCAGTATTTACATAATTACTGTATGTCGCCTGACTGACTGCCTCCAAATCACAAAACATTATGCCACCAGCTTTAATAGAAGTGCCAGTGATGCTCTGGACTTTAGTGTCGGGAGCTTTTCAAATTCTATCACTTGATTAAGCGATAGAATAAGAAAGCTAATCGATCAGGTCATTTAATTTCAAAATGTTAAATGATACTACCACTAGTACTACTACTAGTAGTACTACTCTTACTCTTGAATGTTGCTAGAGGATGTCATTGTATCCAATAATCAGTAACTGATGTAGGAACCTGTAGAGTAACACTGTGTTTCCACTTCTGCATTTTCTTGCAGTCAAAGGAGAGATGGAACTCTGTGTTGAGTTAGATTATTTAAATGTTTTTTTCTTTTTACATGAGACAAATTGTCTTTGTTGTTTCATATCTGCTATTTGCATGTTTTATAATTTGGTATAAAGGTAACATCAGATAGAACAATGGATGCAGACTCAATGGTGCCAGAATGCAAAGAAACCATTAGTATATATTTCTATGCTCTGTGACGTGCCTCCTGCTCCTATGAGATCACACAAAGTCACCATATATTAGGGTTGCTCTAGTAACTGCAGAGATTACATACAGTATTAGCCTGGTTTGTACAATGAATGACTGCATCCTCATTGTGCCAACTTTACCCTCGTCACAAAACATGCAGCGTGTTTGTGTGTTGTGCTTCCAGCCCTCTGAGCATGAGCTCTGAAGAGATAAAAATATTTTTTTGTGTTTTCATTAAATAATCCAATTCACATTTCACAGAGACTGAACAGTTGACTGAGATCCGTTGTGACATTCTTCTGTCCTTGTCCTGATCTGCCTGTACCTTGTAGATTTGTGTTTGTAATAGTAATAATCTAACGATAATAAAGATAAGATTTGACCTGACAACAGGTGAGAGCTGCTATTGAAGAGGGCTCCATAAATTCCTTTGTGTTGGACCTGACCGGCTCGATACACATCTGTAGGGTCAAATGCATAAGTTCATGTTGTTGGTAATAAATAACAAAGTCCATTTATTTTTTTACACAACAGGTGACATAAAATATTTATTATAGACATAAATGATGAACTTAGTAACAGTGCTCTATATAGTCCAGTTGTAATATTTAACAAGACTGATGGTGTGATGATCTACAAAGCACTGGGACCTTTTATGAACATTTCACATATTGTCAGAAATATACTAATTAGACAAACGATATATATTACTCTCTCCTTTAATTTAGCAAAAATACCTAAATGCTACAGTTGTCTATATGACATGCCTGTTTTGACAGAAGAGACTAACATCACTTTTGATGATGAAAGAAAAGAGGAGTTCAATTACCTACATATTTTTGTGTCACTTGAATTATAAAATTGTTTCATCTTCAAGGCCACAATAACTGAGGAGACAGTCATTTGTTTTCTCTATCTAGGGTTTTTCTCAGATTACGCTGGGCAGAGGACATGTCACCAGTTCACCAATTGATAAACACTCTTATAATAATTCAAACCTGTTGCCAAACAAATCCCCAACCCACACTTTTGAAAGATTAACTCAAAGTATTTTATTACTTGATAGACTGAGCATTGTCAAAAAGCCAAGTTTAAATTGTAGTGCACAGTGGACTAACTGCATGTGCAGTGTGTGCCATTATAGAATAAGTAATGGTTTCAGTAAAACTTAATTTACATAGGACTTTTCAAAACTCATGTTACAAAGTGCTTCATATTTAGATGTTTAAACATGCATGTATGTGTATATAGACTGTATGTGTGTGTTTAAACATCTAAATATGAAGCACTTTGTAATATGGGTTTATATACTGTATATCATATACAATCTGCCAGCTCTTAGAATGTTTAAGTTTAGGCAACTACAACTGCTTAGTTAAGGTTTGCAAAAGCTTTTGGTCATTGTTAAAACTCTATGTATAGAGCTAGAATCAGCAGGCCAATAGCTTAGCTTAGCATAAAGAATGGAAGCAGGGGGACACAGCAGGCCAACAAACAGAGCGTTTGCCTATACCAGCAACTCTAAAGTGACAGCAGTGCATGGCTGCATCTGCAGAGATTGGTCGTGTTCAACAGAAGTGAAGGATTTAATCCCAGTAGTTCAACCCAGAGACGATTACAGCAGATACCAGGTTACCAGTGCTGCCTGTCTTAACGTTGTTGTGGATTTATGATGGTAAAACCATACAGGAGTCACTGGGGATCCAGATACAGTGTTTATTGAATATACACACATATTTACATGTATAATAATAGACACATCCTTTACTTTGTTTCAATGGTTGCTATTATTCTAATTATTTACAGTGTTTATTATATTACATTATGCATACAGTTGGTATCTATTTTGAACAAATTCTTATTGTAAAACCAGGTTACACAAATGTTGCAATGAAGATGCATACAACATTAAACTCGGCACAGTGAAGAGTAGTCTGAGAGGCAGAACATGGTTGGGTTGAATAAATACAATAATACAAAAAACTATAAAACTGCTGTTTTTCTTTGAGACTGTTGGTTTTGGGAAGGCTTCTTATTTGTGTTTGTTTCCCGATTTTATTTATGCTGGAAAAGTGAAATGATTGGAGAGATATGGAAATGTGGACTCAAAGAAATGTGAATGTTCTCTCTTTCAAAATAAATATATCATTCAGTCACATTCAACTCACCGTCAAAAGAGGTCAAGCCATTCGATGCTGTTACTGAGAGCGTATACACGTCTGAACGGTTCTCCCTCACACTTAATTTTTCTGAGGTTCAAAGCAGAAGTTTGTTAAATCTCATGATTCATTAGGTCACTTTTATGATTGAGGAATAGGTATTTCCATTGTCTTAAAAGATAAGAAAGGAGATGTTAGATCAGGTGAACACTTATCTTTTCGACGTGCTGCATAATTGCTTTTGACTCTGAAAAATTAAAATAAGGGCTTGTTAAGATGTAAGTCATGTGTTTTACTCAAGTAAAAGTAAAATACTTTATTACATTAAGAATCCTGCGTTCCTGCGGTACATTTCCCCTGAAATGTATTGGAATAGAAGTGTAAAGTAAAAGTTTAGTAAAAGAAGTATTTGTAATTTAGTACAGTACTAAATTGTAAATGTACTTGCTTACAGCATGCTTACCTATTCCTTCTTATCATACAATAAACAATTGTTCCACACGCAATTGCAATAATTAGAAGACATCCAAATGTTATGATTGTAGCCTTCCCAGCAGCAACTGAGCAGTCAGTCTGAAAAATCTGGAAAAGAAACATGAAGAATATCCTAAATGCATTTCTCCTAAACACAGAGAAAAATACACGTCTCATTGGGATATGTTTCTCTGTCAGTTTACTTGTTTTTATACATACCTCCAACAGTTAACTTGTGGCTCACTGTTTGACTCAGCCCTGTGGCGGCGTTGACAGCAGTGCAGGTGTACGTCCCACCGTCAAAGCTTCTGATGGAGGGGATAATGTACACAGACTCCTGCATGCTGGTTGGCTTTCCATCATAAAGCCATGTGAACGTTGGAGCTGGTACGGACATAGTGGAGCAGTAAAGCATTGTGAAATCTCCGACACGCACTGTTTTAGGTGCTTTGATGGCTATGTTGTCAGGTCCATCTGTAAACAAAACAAACCAAAGAGTCAGATTGTTTGAGGACACTGTAGTTTGGCTGTATTCGTGTAGAGGATGTGTCCATGATTTTTTTTCTGTGTTATATTTGTCTTTCAGTCTTTAGAATCAGATGTACTGTTACAGTTGTGAGTCTTTGAACAATATGCTGGGGACATCTCTATGTATAACAACTGAGAATCACAATTATAAAGTAAAGTAAAAGTGGCAATACTTGGCACAAGTCCCTTTGTCATAAACTTACACTGGATGAAAAGATTCACCGGTTGGCTGGTTTCAATAGTGGCACCATTCGACACGCTGCACCTGAACGGTCCCCGGTCGTAGCGGGTCAAATTAATTATAGTGAGAGTGGAGCCTCCATCAGTGAGCTGAACTCTCTCACTTTCTTTAACCTCAGAGCTGCTGTTCAGCCAGAGGAAAGAGAGGAAGGAGACGGAGCAGGACAGACTGACGGAGCTGCTGAACTCCACCAAGTCTGTGTTGTTTGAAGCCACCACCACATTGGAGACCGGTGCTGTGAAAAATAGGTAAAAAGAGACTAGCAGCAAGTCAAGAATTAAAAACTTAAAGCCATTGTGTTGGAACCATTTAACCGATTCTAACTCACTCGGTACAGAGACAGTTGCAGGCTGAGATGTTTGATTTCTCAGGGTTTTGTTGTTAAAGGCCAGACAGCTGTAGCGTCCATTCTGACTCATCTGAATATTCATCAGTCTGAGCTCTGGTCCAGTACCAGACAACAGGTCTCCATTCAGAAACCACTGAAACAGGGCAGGAGGTCTGGAGTCAGCTGAGCACATCATGCTGATGTTTGATCCTTCCTCAAAGTGTTCTTGTGACGGAGATATTTTCAAATGAATATTTTCTGGGCCATCTGGGGGAAAACGATATCAAATAGTATCTTCAACAATAAAATAACGGTTGCTTGAGAAAAGGTTGATATTGCTTCTTGCTTGGCTCAGTGTGAAGGGGTCATTACTGGTAATTGTGTCGTTACAATGCCAAACTGCATCATTAAGCTAAATGCAGCTGTCATTTACTCAGCGGCAACCAAACACGGCAGCAATCAAACAGCAAGGAGCACAATAAGTCATTTAGACAAACCCACCTGTGACATGACGGTTGTAATAATTATGTAAACGTCTGTGTGGCGTATGCACGCAGACGCTGTGACATCGGAGAGTACTCACAGTTGATGTCGAGTTTCACTGGATCGCTGGTGTAATTACTGAAATTATTGAACACATGACAAATGAATGGTCCTTGGTCGTAGCGGGTCACGTTAATTATAGTGAGAGTGGAGCCTCCATCAGTGAGCTGAACTCTCTCGCCAGCTGTAACCTCAGAGCTGCCGTTCAGCCAGAGGAAAGAGGGAGAGGATCCAGAGGAGGAGCAGGACAGACTGACGGAGCTGCTGAGCTCTGACAAATCTGAGGTGTTGGGAGTTATTACAACATTGGAGATTTGTGCTATGGGTAGAAAAGAAAAAAAATGTTGGCACAGATCAATTGTTCCGACTCTGTTTCTGCAGCAATATTGAATTGTGTACCACTTCCATGTCAAACAACACAATTAAACCTACTTATTTAGGCTCTCAGCTACAAGAAGTCCCTTTCCCCCCAACTTACACTTTAGTACAGAGACAGCTGACGGCTGAGATGTTCGATTTCTCATCGTTCTGTTGTTGAAGACCTGACAGCTGTAGTTTCCACTCTGACTCATCTGAATGTTCACCAGTCTGAGCTCTGGTTCAGAATCAGAGAGCAGGTCTCCATTCAGAAACCACCGGATCATGACTGGAGGTCTCGAGAGAGCTGAGCAGGTCAGGGTGACGTCTGAACCTTCGTCATAGTATTCTCGTGACGGAGATATTGTCAGATTGATATTTTCTGGGCCGACTGCGGCAAGAAGATATGGTCACCAATAGAATACATGGAGGGAGCAAAAAGAACATCACAGATAAGTTATGTTCGTAGCTTTGTGTGAACGTTCCAGTTAGTCACTCACATATGATGAGGAGGTTTACTGGATCACTGGTGCCGTTTCTGAAATGATTGAACACATGACACCTGAATGGTCCCTGGTCGTAGCGGGTCACATTGGCTACAGTGAGAGTGGAGTTTCCATCGGTGAGCTGAACTCTGTCACTGGCTGTAACCTCAGAGCTGCTGTTCAGCCAGAGGACAGAGGGAGAGGATCCAGAGGAGGAGCAGTAGAGGCTGACAGAGCTGCTGCTGGACTCCAAAATGTCTGTGGCGCTGGCATTTGCCTTTATATTGGATACTGGTGCTGTGGGGAAAAAGTTATTGATTAGCATTTTGGCACAGTTTAAATAATGACAGCATTCCTAGCTGCAAAGATGCACGATGAACAACCTACCCAGTACAGTTACAGCTGAGGGCTGAGATGTTTGGGATCTCAGAGTTTTGCTGTTAAAGGCCTCACAGCTGTAGCGTCCACTCTGACTCATCTCAATATTCATCAGACTGAGCTCTGGTCCAGTATCAGACACCAGGTCTCCATTCAGAAGCCACTTATACAGGGCAGGGGGCCTGGAGACCACTGAGCAAGACAGGATGACGTCTGACCCTTCCACATAGTATTCTTGTGTGGGAGATGACGTCAAAATAATATTTTCTGGGCCGTCTGCATTGTGCGACACATGGAAAGTAAACAAAAGAGTCACCAATAGAAATGTTAGTAACTTGAGAAAACGGGTATGCGGTGTGCATGGCACATAACTGTTTTGTACCAGTCAAAAGCAGAACCGCATCATTATCATTTGAAGGAGCATGCGACGACAGAGCTTTTGTGTTTAGTAACTCACAGCTGATGGAGAGGTTTACTGGATCACTGGAGCCATTACTGACAGGATTAGACACGCTGCACCTGAACGGTCCCTGGTCGTAGCGGGTCACATTGACTATAGTGAGAGTGGAGCCTCCATCAGTGAGCTGAACTCTGTCACTGGCTGTAACCTCAGAGCTGCCGTTCAGCCAGAGGAAAGAGAGAGAGGATCCAGAGGAGACGGAGCAAGACAGACTGACGCTGCTGAACTCCACCAAGTCTGTGTTGCTGATGGTCACCACCACATTGGAGACTGGTGCTGTGGGTTGAGTTGAACAAAGAACAAAGTCACAAAGGGAAGCAAAGCTTTTCTACCCTGTTGCTGTAGCAGGACATCCACTAAAAACGATGCATAATGTCAAATAACCCTGACCCCGAGTTGTGACCTGATTTACACTTGCTCCCTGTATGTCAATCAAAGTCAGGTTTTATTGAACTAATAACAGTATTGCATAAGAAAATGTCTGCGGGAAAGATACGGTATAGGTCAAAGTCATAAAGAATAGCTATGGAAAGATGTAGCTGCTTTTCAGAGGAGTCGAACACAAGAAGTTGACATTGAGAAGTTAAATTCTTTTGACTTCTGGCATTTCATCAGTTTTGAAATGATGACTTTATATTTGATTCTGTGGTCACTGCATGTGTGTTGAAGTATTACTTTAAAATGGTTGAAGGAGCAACATCTTCAAAAAAGTTAGTTTTCTGTATGTTCAACCGCGTTGCATCAACATACCATGTATGACAAGTCTACATTTTCCGTTCTGCATTGCTGCACCATTTGGAATGATGAAGATGCTGTATTCTCCACTGTCGCTGTCGGTCAGATTCCATAACTCCAGAGATCCATTAGATCTGAAGAAGGTGATCCTGTCTGTATACGTTGGTCCAGTTATGTCTTCATCAGATGAGGTTATTATATTAGAAGTACTGTGGATATCAGTAAAACTCCAGCTTACTGACAGGAATGGTGTTGCTGGTGGAGTCACTGTTGTGGTGAATGTCACCTTCCCTCCAACAGCTGCAATCAGACTGTCTGGTAGCACACCCTCGCCGTAGCATAAACCTGGAGAAGACAGTTACATTATCGGGATAAAGGTTACTGAGACTGTAAAACAACGCACCGTGGATCACTGGGGGGGAATGTAATCAAATTTAAAAACTAGCCTATTTGAAATAACAGAAACGTACATCAAATCAAATCCAGCCAACAAAACTATATATAATAAGGTTTGGATTTAGATTTTATAAAAACTCATCTGTTTAATCTAGAGTCATATTTACATGAAAATGTCATGCAACCAAGGCCACGAGAACACTAAAACATTGATGTCAAAAAAGCAATAGAGAATAGTTTTTCCTGTGCCATGCCAATTTTTAAATAATAAAAATAAACGTATAAAGGTGCATTAAAAGACTTCTCTCTTTATGTTGTAGTCTTTTAGATCCAGCTGTGACCTGCACTGCATTAAAAGTAAAAGACAGTGTAGCTGAACAGAATCTTTAATATCACACTATTAACATGTAAAACTACAATACCCAATAAAACTATGACCAGTAATAACAATCAACTGTGTTCAAATATTATTTAGAGTCCGCTCTTCAAATTCAATTGAGATAACTTGAATAATCATGACGTGATGGAGGCGTTGTATATGAAAGTGTTTATTTCTCACCTAAGATTGCTGCCAAGATGACTAACAGTATCACAGATGTTTCCATATCTCCTGCAGCCTCCGGGCGCATACAAAGTGGTTTCACAGAGGAGGTGCAGTGAGTACACTATGCGTGTTTGAGGGGAGGGGCAATGGACCTCTTCACTCGTTACAGCCTTTATTTCTTTTGAGGTGCTTTTGCAGTGACAACCAATGAGTAAGACCCATGCAATGTACTGTATGTGCAAAGCCGTTGGAGGGTGTTATTCTTATTCTTATGTGATTTGTTAGGAATCAGATTGATAAACAAACTTCATGTACACTCGTATAAATCAACAACAACATTCTGATAACATCCAGGACTGTTATTTTTTGTTGAATAATTAAAACAGGACAAAAGTTTTTAAAAGTGAAATAAAGTGCTTAACATGAACTGTACTTTACATATTATCATGAAACGGAGCAGAAAAAGCAAAGCCATGTTTCTGTGTAATCTAAAGAAGTGTTGTTTAGGAATTAAAATATTTGGACATTATGTTAACATGGTCATATTGTTTATCTCATCTGTTTCCGTCACCTGTAATTCTTTAATGCGCAGCATTTAAACTCACGCTGTTAGTGGTTTTGCTTCATTATTTGATATTATTATATTATTGGTCAATGCAGATAAACTGCAGTTTATGTACAACATGTAGATTATTGGTTGAACTTTGATTAAGAACAGCATCAGCCTTGTTTCTATTGTTACATTTTGCTTTGAGCCTGAGATAAAAGGTTATTTCTGACCACAGAGCAGAAGAGAGGTAACGTGAGATAATTCACACTGTTAAGCTAAAAATATTAACTATATATATGATGCTGTTATACAGTAGATGAAATGTATTGTGGGATAGTTTTTTATACATTTTTTTTACCAATGTATTTTGCAGTAATGACGAAGGAAAAAGTTGATTCTCTTGCTCCTTTTTCCTTTATCTACTTAGAATATCATGCATTTTAACAGCAGGTCTTTTGAATACACAAGAGCTTTATATATTTTATGTTAATGCTAGCATGAAATCTGGTGGCATAAAGTTCCTGCACTCTGACGTTTTCTCATGCAGTCAAACTTTTACTCCCTCGGGTGTGTTGCAGCCTGGACAATATGTTACACTGATATGATACATTTATAACACAGTGATGATAAATGAATAAAACCACATGCTGGACATGCTGTGCTGGTGTGATGATATCACAATATGACTGTTTGTTTGAAAAATATTACGCATTGGCAATTATCCATGTGGTGACAAATTTGGCTTGTGCATTCAGAAAACATTTGTCAACTCTACTGTCTACTTCTACTATTTATACGGGTTGTAATTTGAAGAAGTCAGATTTTGGAGACACTATTTTCAAAATGTATATGCAAGTTATTAGTTAAATACATAACTATAGATTAACGACATATTGGCATGGAAGGGCAGGTGTCGTCACACCATTATGACATTATGAAAATTCATAATGATTAGAAATCAATGGAAGATCGCTACTTCCCAAACACATGCATCTTTGCTTATATCTAAAAACACTTAAGCATTAACAGTGTCACGCTTGGGAAGTACTTATCCGTACAAGCCACTAAAACTTTCCAAATTAATTTTAAAAGTAGCCAAAAGTGCTGTTTGAAAGAAATGTCCCTGGGTATTCAGGAAAGTTGCAAAATCAAGCAATAAAATTGATACATTTGCATCATTGTGTGGATTATACAGATTCTATTATCTTGAAAAGCAAATTATTCTTAGTTTTCAACTATAATTTTCCAATCCTTTTACTTGTTTTTCTTATTTTATGACTAGAGTTTCAAGTCCTGGATTCAGTCCCAGCCTTAAGCTTCATTGCTTTATGCACTCTAAGAATACCTGGGTTAAAGTAGGTTGATGCTTAAAGGTTTATGGCAGCAGCATGCAGGCCCTAACAAAAAATACGAATGGAATGTACATGATGGTGGTCATTAACACAACAGAATCTGATATAGAGTTTTAATAAAAGTTTATTATAGTGGCAATTTGATTAGACATTATCAGGCTTCAGTCACCTTTTAAGAACATCAAACACTTTTATTAGGCTTGAGCTGAATGACTCAAGAATAAAGTATATAAAGTAGGTCTATTTACAGCACCTGAAACGTTGTAGTATCAAGAGTTATTTACAGTATTAAAGCTGAATCTGTTAGCAGTAATGAGACCAAAGCTGGAAGTTGTAGTTTGTTCTCTGAAAGGCGCCATTACAACAATTAGTGATACTTTTGTTGTCTTAATATACAATTAATAGAAAAACTGAGACAGCTGTGAAGGATCAATGTGAAGGATCACTGCTTTATTTGTCATTTGTCATATTTTATGTGAACATACAATTTAAAGAGACATAGCAATATACTTAACACAGATAAATTATCCAAAATAAAGACAATGGAAGTTTCAAATGAGCAAGCTTGTTATTTAACATAATTTCCCCAGATTAAATGTAGTCTTTAGACCGATATGAGTGTCACCGTGGTCAGGACAGTGCAAAACATCATGGACATAGAACCAGTGATGGGAGTAGAGGAGTCTGGATCAGAAGAAAAAAAGAATTACTCTGTCTTTTCCATTTGCCATCACATATCATTATCAATAAGGTACCATATAGAGTTATGAATGAGAGCTTAAATACCACACAGTGTGTGGAACACAGAGGCTTCCAGACCAGTGATAAGGTTACGGGCTGTGCAGGTGTACTTCCCCAGGTGCCTCTTTTCCATCTCATCGATGTAATGTGAAGGTCCCTTCATCGTCGTGTGTTTGAACGTCCAGGAGAAAGATGCCTTTGGTAGGGAGTCAGCAGAGCACCTCAGTAAAACACTCTCTTCAAGTTCTGCTCCATTTGGAGTCTGAACAATTCTTGGTTGGTCAGGTCCCCCTGGAAAGATGAGAAAGACAATGATTATAATGAGACGGAAGAAAAAAATCGTATAATTACTCATAAGCAAATACATGTAAAAAAAAAAGTGCTGTGGCATATTAAAGTACAATAGAAAGTACTTACAGTAGACTTTAAGTCTGCATTTGTCCGTATCAAAACTGAAATGATTGCTGACATTACAAAGAAACTCTCCAGTGTCTTTCCTGTTCAAGGGGCTGATGGACAACACTCTGTTGCCATCGTGAAAGCTGAATCTGTCTCCGGGAACCAGAGGTTTGCCGTCCTTCAGCCACACGCGAGACACGGGGCTGTCAGCATGGCAGGTTAGGTTAAGGGAGGTCTGACCTTCCATTAAGTTCTCTGTGGGGCAGGCCAAGGTGGGCTTCGACACTTTGGCTGTGCACAAAAATTGAATAGAAAGAGACATTCTCAAAACGGACATCTTGTTAATAGTAGCTGGTATTTTCAGTCCAAATACATTGATATTACACAAGCATTATTTTAAATACACCGTCAGATTAATGAAGTCTAACTTACTCAGCACCTCCAGTTTAGCCGTTCCTTGAATCTGCGCTGCTCCGTAGGGGATGATGATTAACTTGTATTGCCCGCTGTCTTCTTTAGTCATATTTCTTAGCACCAGAGAGCCAGTGAATTTATCCAGGGTGATCCTGTTCTCATAGCCTGGTCCCACCACATCTGCACTGGTTGAGGTTATTACATTGGTGGTACTATTGAAAGTCCAAGCCAATGCCATAAATGGTTTGGCTTGTGGTTTTACAGATGTTGTGAAGGTCACACTCTCCCCCGTTGCTCTATGAAGTAAGTCAACAGTGAGTACACCGGCTCCATAGCAGATATCTGCTGAAACATTTACCGGTCAGCCAACATTTGTCAACCTCTAGTTGTATTTTTGATGAATGTAAAAATAATTTCTTTTGCATTTCTTACCTGCGGAGAGGAACAAAAGTATGGTTGACTTGAGAAATGTATAGCTCATGGTGTATTACTTAGTTTGGTCCTCTTCTAATGTTATCTGACCATCTGCCGTCTGACTTTGTGCAACAACGGAAAAAGTGTCCCTGAGATAATCTGCAATCAATAAAACATGTCATCAAGACGTCCACAGGCTGGGCAAGCTTAATTATTAACTCAATCAACCATTTCTTATTGTTGCCCTCCAAACTTGCATAACGAGCTAATAAAAGACAACTGCATGTTCTCAACACCAGAGATTATGATTGTTATTCATGATTACTTCTTAGTTACTAGTTACTAACTTGATCATGACAGAAACTTTAGGAACAAGAGTCTTCGGCCACACTGTGACACAGCTCTACTGCATTTAGGCATAGCAGGGCGCTAAATGCTGACATCAGCACGCTAACATGCAGTAACAATGTAAACATGGTGATGCTTATAACAATAGATGTAAGAGCCATTTGGTTGTTTTTGTTTTTGTACAACCTCCCACCACATGGGGGCGTAGTGCCGGTGTAAATCAGAGCACAGGTAATATAATCAGTGGGGTCATTGGACACAGGTTGTTGCTAATAGGTAGAAGCAAACAGTTTTTGACTTATTGTAGTGACCGTTGCTTCCCAATAAAAGTCACTACGGTTGCTGAAATGTTTGTTCTGACGTGTGCACATTTAACGAATGTAAATGTTATGATTTATTGGTTTATGGAGAAAATGGATAACTGAAGAGAAAGTGGTGGAACTCTGATTATGTGAGAAATAAAATGCCTATATTGGAAACTGGACTTCGTTATTTATGGCACGTGTCAGAACAAACATTTCAGCAACCGTAGTGACTTTTTTATTGGGAAGCAACGGTCACTACAATAGAATAATAAGCTTTATCTATTCAGCACTTTTTAAAACAGAGATTTAAAGTGTTAGGACTGGAATGAGGAAATTATAAAATCGGGCAATTAGAAATAATACAAAAATGAAATTGAATAAAATGCTCAACAATGAAACCAATTTCAACAGTTATACTAAAACAGATAACACATATTGGAAACAAAAGAGGGTCCTAACATTAAAAGTTTACCATGTTAATTAATACCTGATGAGGAAAAACGAAGGGATTTATCTAAATTAGTCCCAAAGGGGATGTGAATGTCTAAATCACATGCCATGGCAGTTCATCCAGTAGTTGTTGGATGACAGTCTGGACCAAAGGATGACTGAGCGACAGTCTAATGTGAGCTTAAAAGATCCTCAGGGAGAGTTAATCATCATCATCATCATCATCATCATCATCAGTAAATTACATCAATACCACTTTGCTCAACGTCTTTCATTCACCAACCTCGATCTGACGACTGGTGGCAGGGTGAAATATTTCTGATGTTCCAGTATAGTCAGTGGATATCAGGGCCAAGACTTCCTCTTCCGTGCATTGTTCATTGTTTGCAGTCCAAGGTTCAAAAGTATCTAACATGCTAATTTGAAGCTGATAAAAAGGAAAATCATTTGCTTATTGGTTCCACATTACATTTCAGATAATACTTCAGCTTCTTTTGCTCTCTGCTCGGACTGTTTTCATGCATCCAACCAAAGCCGGCTCAAACGTGATTGGTTTAAATACTACATAGATTACAAATGGAAATGCAAATGCTTCCC
This sequence comes from Anarrhichthys ocellatus, assembly GCF_004355925.1. Classification (NCBI taxonomy): domain Eukaryota; kingdom Metazoa; phylum Chordata; class Actinopteri; order Perciformes; family Anarhichadidae; genus Anarrhichthys; species Anarrhichthys ocellatus. The sequence goes on from NW_022280043.1 coordinate 6,518,992, forward strand.
ATTAAGGCTGCACAATTAATCAAAATTAAATCAAAATCTCAATATGGCCGACTACAATTTTCAAATCGCAATAGGCACAATATGTGCAATATGATAATCAAAATTAGATTTTTTTTTATTGTGCAGCCATTCTTCCTATACCAAAATCTTGTTTATAGAGATTATTTATTCACCAGATTGCATTATTCCACAATAACTACAGTCCATCACAGGACGGCGGCATTCTGCAGCTTTTGGCATAAAAGTCATCTGCAGATTCAACGGATTTGTCTCATTATTCAGACATTTTGCAATTCAACGTTTTGTTAGATTATCAGTGTTAACTTTAACAATTGTCATATAATTACAGCTGCCATAGGATTACATTCATAAAGAGCACTTTCAAAGTCTGATGATCAGCTTTGACTTGTCCACGAAGCTTAGTCAACAATCAAGAATAAACCTCAGAGGCACAACTTCATTGTTTTATTTATAGTTTGTTAGCAGTACACAAATGTCAAATGTATGAATTGAAATAAACAATAAGTACATAAATTCCACAGCTGCCACTGTCTGACCATTATATATAAAAGACTGTTACATATTCAGTTGCTGTTAAAACCATATAAGAGGAAAAAACGTAATATTTTGTGTTGCAATTATTTGTATCTATCTTTTGCATAATCTCTTATCCCAACCTGATATTGTTCAATGTTGACACAATAATAAAACACGAGAATAAAAGCCAGCATTAGATATTCAATATAGAAATAACTAAGTACACAAAATACATGCAAACACATACAAATGCAAACGCATTAGTAATAGCAGAACAAGAAATTATTTTTTTTAAGTCATCATAGCTATTTTTAAAAGTGCTACTGTTGCTCTCTACTGAATGAGTAAAAGGCAAAGGTTTGCTGACACTTTACCTGTAAAGATCAATAAGCTGATGATTATGTCATGGCTGCTAAATGTGTTATCTTGTTGTGGAGCTCTTCATCCTCCAAGTTTTCTGCTCGACATAAGTGAAAATAAAGGGAAATGTCACTCATGTCAAGTGTTTTGGCTCTTATCAACTGTTTGTTCAGTAAGCATTTCCTACAATAGTTTCTTCATTTGAACTACATAAAATCATTTCCACTGAAAACTCTTGGTGCATTTTCCCACAAAATACATTCATACATGTTTTACCAAATCAGATCAATTAATTAAAAACTCACCTTTTAAGGGAAAGATGATCGTTGGTTTTATGTGTTTTCATATATCGCTGATGTGTTCTCATACGCACGTTCTTCTAGTTCTAGGCAAAAAAAGATGTATTTCATCTTATTGGTCATATTGTTTGTAAATGCAATATAATTGTGATATACTGTAGTTTATTTTGCATACTGTCTTTTATTTATATATATATATATATATATATATTTTTTTTTTTTTTTATATATATATATATATATACAAAAGGATGAATTAGAGCAGATGAATAGAAACCTTTACTTTCAGAATTTGGTGGAGTTTTCTTGTTGATTCTAAATATTAGAAATAAAGCATTGTTAAAATGTGTCCATACCACAAGATGCAACTCAGAATTCAAACTGTAACCTGTGTTGCCTTTGGGTAGACTTTTCCCAACATTATTCGATAAGGGATTTCTAAACTTTAATACAAGATTGTTTACTGTTTTAAGTTGAGCACTAAAAATGCAAAACCACCAATTCTTACACCAGTTATGTGTTTTCAATGCAAAGAATTATGAATGTAATCAACAGATATATTGTCATTGACGTTCCATGAATATGTTAAGAATGTCATTCATGTAATACAATAAATCCTTTCTGTTCATTATATAAGTCTAATTACAAGAGATTAGGTTAAAGTCAGTGTTAAATTAGGGTTAATCTAATGTCAGTCATCTATTACGACATAATAAAAGGGACAATTGTCTGACTGGTAATAAAAGCTATTCTTTAACTTACTTTTTTTTGTAAAGATAGTACCCTCCACCAGCTCCAGCAGAAGAAGCCACTAAACACAAGATAACTATTCCAGCAATGGCACCAGCTGAAAGACCTCCAGACCCGTCTTTACCTGAAAAAAATACAAAATCACACAACCATTCAATTTTGCAATATCAGCTATTTGTAAACTCTTAAAAACAATCACAAGTGAGGTGAATGTAAAATATGTCTGAATATATGGTCCTGACTAATAAAAGTAAAATGATCTGGTCAAATCAAAAAGGATAAAGATAACAAGTAAAACAAGGATAACAAGTTTGAAAATGATAAACAAAATGTGGGGGTGTGGAGTTAGAAGATGGTTACCGGACTTCTGTAGCCCGCTCCTCATCTCTGCTTGAAGCTAGCATCGTGACGCTACATTAGCTGCTACTAGCATAGCCATTCTAGTACACTTCAGATAATCAGACGTATAACACTGTGGGTTGGCTTCAATATTCCAGATTATCAACAAAATCAACATCATTTTGGTACCTGTTACAGACAATCCATGGACCGCTGACGATGTTCTCCCAGTTATACTATTCATCACTTCACAGATGTAGTCACCACTATCAGAAGATTCAGTGATCTTTTTGGTGAAAACAGAAGAATTGTGTATCTTTGTCCCGTTCAGCATCCAGGTGTAAGTAGCAGGTACGGACTCAGCAAAGCAGAGTAATGTTAAGGTCTCTTTCAATTGTATCTCACTTGGACCACTGATTTGAACATTTTCTGGTCCAT
>NW_022280043.1:6536714-6554219 GCF_004355925.1 Anarrhichthys ocellatus
ATGGACCAGAAAATGTTCAAATCAGTGGTCCAAGTGAGATACAATTGCAAAAGTACTTAACATTAAACTGCTTTGCTGAGTCCGTACCTGCTACTTACACCTGGATGCTGAACGGGACAAAGATACACAATTCTTCTGTTTTCACCAAAAAGATCACTGAATCTTGGGATAGTGGCGACTACATCTGTGAAGTGATGAACAATATAACTGGGAGAACATCGTCAGCGGTCCATGGATTGTCTGTAACAGGTACCAAAATGGTGTTGATTACAGATTTTGTTGATAGTCTTGAATATTGTTAGCAACACGCAGTGTTACGTCTGATAATCTGAAGAGTGGCAGTCTTCCTAAAGATGTTTCTTGCAGTTGTATTATTTTTTTATTCACAGCATTCTTCTACCTACCCATAATGCAACTCAATCGGCAACAGTTTGGTCAGAGATTTATACTGTGTTCGAGATCGCATACTAACTATGCATGCTACATACTCCATCAGGATGTACTGCATACTGCCTTCTAAATTAACAATTATATTACCAGTGGACTGTTCACACTGAAGTATACTCAAGCAAGACGTATCACATGACTGACAGCTGGTCTCACACAGTTAGTCATTATTTGGATGAACTGGCCACATGTTTTTTATCTAAATGGTTACTTATTAAAGTATTAACAGCGTTTAGCCATAGACTACTATATAAGAAGTGGAAGCAGTCACTGTGACGCCACATATTGGTTTGTGGACTGTGGCTTTGAAGCCTTGATTGCAGCCTTATAGCCTTCGCCATCTTGGTTTTTTGACGTTGGCATCTTGTTTTTTGCAAACAAAAGTAACGTGTGAGTGGAACTAAGTACAACTAACCTGTACAACCTGAATACGACATTTTTATTCTCCCAAAATGTTGCAATTAACTCTCATGAACTGAAAACACATTGTGAAAGGGTTAAAGTCATTCACAAGCTTGCCACGCCCTAAATCATACTCTGCTTTATCTCCCATTTTACTCTAAAATGAACATCATGCTGTTTTGAGGAAGACTTGAAACTAGCCATTGAGACCGTAAACTCATTGTTTACAATGTTTACGTGGCTAATAAATCAAGTGAGGAAGTAGTCATTTTCTCATAGACTTCGATACAATCAGTATATACTGTACAATCATCACAAATAATCTGTATTGGCTTTACTTTTCAGAACCGGAAGTCTCTGCCTGCTTTTAGCCTGGCTCGAAATATCACATGACTGAGTCCAGTACAAAGGCCCGCAGACGCAATGCATTGTGGGGCAGTTGAGGATGTGCATTAAGCTCACTCATACTCAGAAATTCCCACACATGCAGGCATTACTCGCATACACAAAAAAATCCACATACCGTGCAGTTGCAACGTACTACATTCTCAATTTGACGTCATACTCAGTGGGTTAGTAAGCGATTTCGAACACAGCCTTCGATTTTTTTTATGCTAGTCCCCATCTCCAGATTTTTTTCATTTTCAAATTTGTAGTCTTCAGCTCCAGCAAACGCTGACTGAATGTTCTTCAGCTAAAGTAGATATACAGTGATGGCCTTACTCTTAACGTAAAGCAAACCAGTATTTGTAACTGGCCAACTGGGAAATCACATAAAGGGAGAAGTGGTTGAATGCTTTGTATCCATGGCGTAATGAGACGATAAGACAGTTACTGTGGTTTCTTTATACATAATGGTGTAAAAATCATGTTCTTATCCCCTGTTGTATTTATGCCTGCCCAGGACCACCAACACTTTGGGCTGGTGCCATCGTTGGAATAGTAATCGCAGTTTTAGGCATCTGTGGAGTAGTTGGTGGAGTGTACTACATTTATAACAAAAAGTAAGTGGAGAAGAGCTTCAAGATATTACCAGAGAGCCTTTTTTTTAATGAATAAGAATCTATCATAATTATGGTAAGGCGACTGCTCAGTATTATCAAGTTTGGACCCAAAAGCACGACTCAAAGACCAGGCAGGATCTGCAATGACAGGAGAGCCAGTACATAGGAAGAGAAAATGTGGAACTAGATTCAGGTAGACGTTGAGGCCGTATGTTTACTCAACCTACAAAAGGTTGATGTTCAACAAAGGGTCACTTGTATGTGCTGCTTTTGTTATAAATTTTCCATATAGTAAGCCTGACTTCACCGTGGCACTGTACAACTTCATAGTTTAACATTTTGTTTGTTGTCAGGTATAAATATTAATGGCTCACCAGGAGTTAAAACTTTGTCATCAGTGTTTCGAAACTCTTTAAGTACATAAACCTGTTTAAAAGTTTTTCAAATGTTGAAATCATTATTTGTAAATTACTCTTAAAAAGTACATTTTGGACTAAAATGTCTTTGTGAAAGAACTACATTTTCCTATATGTTATTTCCAATGAATAGATATATTTGATTTCAACAACATAATGTCAATATAATATTATTATGTGGCAAAATGACATATAATGCTAATATCTTATGTACATAACAATGATGCATTACCTCTCTCAACAGAAAACGGACAAGCAAACTCTCTACTACTACTAACAGAAACCCTACCACAAGAACAGGTATGTGTATTGTGTGTGTGTGTGTGTGTGTGTGTGTGTGTGTTTTATATGACTATATGTACTATACAGCATTATTTACTCCCTTCATTTAAGTTGTACTATGCAGGATCCCCCCCCCCCCCCCAAAAAAAAATGAAATCCCTCTCAATCATCACTTATGACCCAATAGAAGTGTGTAGCGGTGTCTGTATCTGCAGAGACCCGGCCCTCTTTCTGTATTTTCTTCCTATTTTGCGATTGGGACGCTTCTGGGCGTCAACCTTTGGGCACTGGGTGTGCAGTCCCCACACATGCGCAATCACACATCTAAGAGGAAGCTACGAGTGTGGCAGACACAGCATCGATAAAACACCAATAAAGAAAGGTGGCATTCAAGCTCATTCCAAAACAAGAGTGAACCCCGTATGTGATGCTGCAGGTGGTAAACCTGGTTCTGGCAACCGAGGTCAGGGGGCGTGAGCTTCTGGTGTCACTGAGCCGTGGGGAGGAGGGGTCTTTAAATGTGACTTTAAATGCATAATATGCCTTTAAATTATCCTTAACATTGTTTATTTCTTATATTTTAAAGGAGCTGAAGGCCAGGACAACAAAGCATACACAGGAGGGCAGGTAAAAATCAACCAGTGCTAACCAGATTACTGATATTAACCTGAGGCCTGTACTTCAAAGCGAATCCAACATACCCAGAGTATCTTTAAGTTTCCTGGCTCAACTAGCCCTAACATTGCAATCCCACTAAGCGGTCCTATGACAGTGGTGATCACCATATTGCTCAGACAAATTGTAGTATAACTTTTCTTACATGTATATGAATACAAATAATTATGGAAAAATCTTCTTTGTACTTTTGTTTAATATAAGTAATGAGACATAAGTGAAAAAAAAATAAAAATTTCTGAAGGAATAAATAAGTCAGGACACATACTAACTGTCACATACTGTCATAAGTCTTGATGGTCCACATACAAGGTTTTGATTAAAACTAATATTTTATCACATATAGTGCACAGAAATCATATAGAATGGTGAGTTTCAAGTGATGTGCAAAGTCTTAAAATATGAGATTCTTTTTCTGTGATATATATATACTGTACTGTATGTGGCCAGATTGTGTTCTGGCTTGTTTGTTGATTTAAACGAGGCTTCTATCAGACTCATCTGGGATCTGTGTTTACCACAGCGTTCAAAGTCAGACTTTGACCCATTGAAGTAGATATTCAGTTAACAAAATGAAGTGGAAGTGTGTATGTGTCTTAACATCAGCAGTTTGATGCAGCTTTTATTGTTTGTGCTTGTTTTGGATATTAGTCAGATATCCATTGAACTGTTATGATTTCATCTGATGTGATATAACAGTAAATCTAATCGGATATTTTCTCCCTGGCTTTGTCGTTTGTAGGAGTTGAACTACGCAGATATCAGTATTTTCCAGAAGAAGGACGGCGGGACAGTGCAGCTAGGGTTACAGAGTAACTCATCAGAATATGCCCAGATCATAGTGAACAACAATCCTCCTGCAGGTTCCTCCCCTCCTACCTATGATGCCCACCAGCAGCGAATTAAGAAGCCAGCTCCTCAGCCTCGTTCTAATGCCACAGACGTTTACGCACAAGTTCGCAAGAAATGACCGCACTGCATGTGATGGATTATATGGTAAGGTTAGACTGATGGAGAGAAGCAGCTGACATTTGGTCAGAGAAACCTGCACTTCCCTCTCAGTTCCTTTTTATAGAGGACTAATGTTGACTTGTGTCAAAGCACTTCATCAGTGGTTAATAATCCACCTCCATCTCGATTGTTGCCATGACTGAGGTCAGGCAGCACAATGTTGGCCTATAAACTTACCGCATAATAGCTTTCTTTGTTTTTATATGTACAGTTTGACACTGGCTTTGTGTCATGTTTGACTCCACATGTGTGATTCCAGTTTAGATTCCAGTTTATGAGTTATGGATTTGTTTTCATATTTATTTAGCATCTTACAAAAACAAAACATGTTGGTTATTTAACAATATCTAATTTACCTTCCAGTGGTATCTGTCAGGGTATGGACACACCCTGAACTTGTTCATTTGTCAGTACAATAGTGAACTATAATGACCTTGCCATGGTGGACAGATTTACACCGGTCCAAAGGAACAGTTGAAAGAGCAATAGATAAATACATCTTTATAATTTAATTCCAGAGTGATAAAGTTGAACTTTGTTCTCCCACAATCATCCAAAAGGCTACACCTACAATAATGACCTAAATAAGTCTTGAAGGTCCTATAAAAGGCTCATGGAAACTGTTGCCTGTAAGAAATATCTCAGTATTTTCCCGCAAGTGATCATCAGAGTAATTCAGATCATGTTTATGGTACATGTCAGTCAACGTTGCTATGTGATAAAATTATATGGTGCTTTATCTCTTAGCATATCTCCCTCGAAGGCCTCACGCCAACAGGGAAGTAATTCCAAGAAGTGAAACATTGCAAGTAGAAAGCAGAAGTGAATATACATTTCTGCATACACTTGCGGTGTGACTTCTCAATCCTGTACATAACTTTACTTTTATGAAGACATTTGTAAATCCCACATTACAAGTTGTTGACTGGATCTTTATTCTAAGGCATTAAATGCAGTATGTTTGCACACAGAGGGGTTTTATTTGTCAATAAAGCAGAACACACTGTGTGATGGGGTTCACTTTGAGGTTAAATATGTCTGAATTGTGATAGTATTGGAGATGGTAAGGCCATCAGCAATATCTAAGTCATGAGTGCCACCTTTAGATTGGAAAAACACTAAAATAATATGTAAATCCAAAAATCTGTTGAAAACGTGACACTATGAGAGCAGTGAGATTCAGGTCGGACAGTTAAACAACGAGCTGTAACTTACTATAAAGCTCCGTAAACCCGAGGGGAGCAGCAGATTCAGGTGTATCTCTGTAGCTTCATCAGGAGCAACCCCTTACACATTGTTTTCACATTGTTATTTAATAGATTTAGTATAGAAATAGTGATTATAGTTGCAGAGTAAGATAAATTGTATCTGTTATCACAACAAATGCATGAAATTATGAAAGTATGACAAGTGTCTTGTGTCTTTCTCAGTTGTAAATGTGTATTTAAAGGGCGAGGCTTCGGATGAAGGCAGAAAGTCATTTGTTTTCAGCCTGGCTCCACATTACCAGCCAGATCAATGCCATCAGACATTATATACACAAGTTCTGTTTTAGTTGCACCCTTTTTTTAGATGAAGAGAGTGAAGTCTCCCAACCTGAGTTAATGAGTGAATGGGAGTTTGGCAGATTTCCCCTCCCCCATTTCCCCTCACTCATCAGTAAAGCTCAAACTCCATGTGAGCTAGAGGCATGGTTGATTTCACCTGGATTGTAACCACCTGGAAGTATTGTTTTGCAAACTAAACGTCTCCCACACTTTAATCAATGTCAAACGGAATCCCAGTTTGTTTGTTTTTACCTTGAAAGTCAATCAATTTACCCTTTAATAATGATACAATTGGGGTATTTTAATGGTATTTTAAGGAGATAATTGGTGGACAAATGAATGGTTTGTAATATATCATGGTATTTTTAATGGATTATATACACCGTTTAACGGGTAAAAAAAACAAAGTTGAAGCTGACCAAAATCAACAAAATAATTTACAACTTAAAAGGCTGTAGTTTTTAAATTAAAGGTTTGTTTTATGGCTTTTGGTTCATTTTCAGACTCTCTGTTAACTGTGCATATCATCCTTTAAGAATCCTGTGCCCTTACAGGGCTTTTTGAATCCAGGTGTTTTATTGTTTTGGGTTTTGCTTTTTCAAATGAATTGACTCTGGCGACCATACTAAACACCTTAATATTAGTAGGTTAAAGCTTTGGTATGTTTCATTCTAATTCTTGTTTCATAGTGAATTGTGTTGTATCATGATTTGTCGAGCAGAATCCTCTGTCCACTCTTTTCATTATAATTTTTTTTGTTTTACCTAACTTTCATTTTGACTTTGTCATTTAATGCCATTTAATTTAATGCCACACCAAACTGAACATGTGATTAACGTTTGACCAAAGATAGAATGGAGTGATTGTAACTCAGGTTGTATTTGTAATAATTTCATTGCTCATTCAGATGATTAAACTATTTTATTTTTGACATTTGTGAAGCATGTCCCACATATGTGACGTTTGTGCATTTGCCGACTTTGCACATGCAAATCCAAACGCATCACAATGAAGACACTGAATCTGATTCTAGAATTGTCTTTGTTTTCATATTTGCAAAGTTCATGGTACATTATATAAATATAGCGAACATGCAAATAATCAGATGGCACAATAACTTGTGGCTGTCTGTTATTTACAATGCCTAAGGTCATTAGAGGATCATAAATGTGGGGGGAAGGAAATTCAGTGCAGTGAAAATCTAAAATGGTCTTACTAAGGACAGAGTAGTTTGTTATCACGAATCATTGTGTAATCTGTTTAATTACTGCAATAAATTCAAAGTTCAGTATGAGTAATGAATGACTGTATTCTCCTTTGCTCTTAAATCTCTTAATCAATACAAAACCTAATAAATTGAAGACTAAGAGAAACGGAGAACAGTTTTCACACACCAATGTTTACAATGTTTTGCTGTTGAAAGCTTTTCACCAAAAAAGCCCCACCTCTTTGTACACACACGGTGTTTAGTTGGACGAGTCATCTATGATGAGTGCTAATGAACTTTAATGTAAAAAAAAACTCATCATTACTGAAATAAATGTTGTAATGACAGGACTGTTTTCACATCCCTCAGGCTACATAATGCAGATAATGCAATGTTTATTTTTTATATTTGATAAGCAGAACAGATCCTACACTGTAAAGCTGCTTTATTATTATATTGGCACCAATTTCTTGGCCTGCTAAGAGACTGCTGCAGTAAAAAAAAAAAAAAAAAATTCAGGCCATTTATTGTACTTTGTATATAAAGGCTATTAAAAGAGGAAGGAACCACAAGTAATGACAAACTCCGGTGAAACAATGCCATCTAGTGTTTGATACAAAGCTCTGACATAACTGTCCAGAACAACAGCAATTTCAACACATCTGTTTCTACTTGTGTCACAACCTGGCTCTGGCAGCCATGACCTAATCAGGGAGACGCAGACAGTTGACCAAAAGTAAAGAGTTTAATAGACCTAACAAAGTATCTAACTGGCAATGGTGGTTGCGAACGAGCCGTCCTCGTTCCTCCACGGTGTGATAGTAGAGCGCCACTGGTTGCCAGGAAGGCGGAGCCTTATAGTGGGAGCACACCGGGCCCAGGTGCCTCCACTTAGGGGGACCGGGATCACCACCTCTGGTACCTGCTGGCTTAAAGGAACATACAAGTAACCAAGATAGGGAACCGTCATAACTTGTCTTGTCACTGTTTTCTTCAGATTTAGACTAACCCATATTCACGGAATAATAAAAAAAAAAGGTCACATCATCCCACAATTTACAAAAGTCACAAAAGCTAACTGAACCTTTGTACTGTAATTGCAGTTTCCTGTCATAGTTTAAGGACATTTCCTTTGCTAAAAGATTTCGTTGTCAAGTAAATTCTGATGTTGAGCAAGATGCTGGGTGTGACTGAAATGAGTAATGTTTTAGTGGTTTAGAAAAGGAGACTCCGTAGTTCTTATTTTCAAACACACAAAGGAGTCTGCCATGAGAAACATTACTATGATACGCTACTGGAGGGGTCTTCATTGTGTTTTGCTGGTGGCACTGATGGGTAAGAGCACTTCATTTACTGGCAGATTTTTATAAACAGTAGCTTGTTACTACAGGTTCTGATTTAATAACCATATATATGACTGTTCAAAAAGTTTGGTATATTAAGAAAGCTGGTGATGTTTCAGAGGATAAAAAAAATTAAACATTGTTTAATTTTTGATTCTGCACTGAATCTTCATGTTTCCGACCATATGTAAGGTGTTTAAAGTTTACACTAGCCTTGACTCACTGCTATGATTTGAAATATGACTTTTATCTTTTCTGAGGTGGTCTTCACAAGAATATACATACAGTATATATATATTTTTTAGCAAGGCCTCTGAAATAGCCTTTTACATATATTGAGAATACTGTAATTGATAAGAAATAAGAACTTAATATTACATCATCATCGTCTGATACAACCTACTGACTCCTGCTCTCCTCAGGGGCACCAGGTTTGGAGGCCTGGGAGCAGATTTCCTGGACCGGGCAGGTCAGAGCTGGTTTCAGTACCACTTTCACCTGTTCCTCTTCATGCCAACCAAACTGCATCTACACCTGGTCCTTTATGGGCCGCACGGTCAACGGGAGCAAATTCAACTGGACACCAAATGGACTGGACAACATAGTAGATTTACAATGCAATGTGCTGAATCCGGAAACGGGAGTCTCCAGCAGTATTACCTCCATTGTAGAAATTGAGAGTAAGTACGTTTATCACTATATCAGGTGTGCCGAGGTGGAAAATAACTATTAATAGTTAAAGTACTGTACTTAAGTAAAATTTTGAGGTAATTTACCTAAAATATATAAAGTAGTTCAAGGTTACTTCCACATTGATGCATCAGTATTTACGATCTAATAATGTTTTGTAATAATTTGTCAGTCACAGGGTCAATACCTTCAAAAAAATTACTTCATTATTATACGCACAATATGCAGAGTTTGAGTGACACACAATTTACATGCATTACCTCTGATGTGTGTACTTCTTCTTTCGTTCGTGATTTTAAAATCTTCTGCTAATGTCTCCTGTTACAGATCGAATGTCCGTGCAAATCAGTCCACCGAACACTGTTCCGTCTCTCAACCAGCCACTGGATCTGGTCTGCCATGGTGCTCCAGCAGGTGACCCTTCACAGCCGGTGAACCAGGTGGTCTGGCACAAAGACGGACAGAAGGTGAGCCTGCGTGAAAATATGCAGCTGCTGCAAAACAACCTCACACTTCACTTTGAATCACCGCTTTCTGCTGATGCTGGATTCTACATGTGTGAGACTTCTGCGGCGACGTTTCAACAGACAAGAGTTTTCAGCCTGGGCTACCTACTCAGCTGTAAGTGGTCATTGAGTGAAGAATAGTTCAAAGAATGTATTACAGTATTATTCACATACTGGAGTGAACTTTCTTTTGTTTTGTAGTTGATCCTTGGAACGTCAGCATCAGCGGACCCGACACCGTGTTTCCTGGCATATTGAGTACATTCACCTGCTTGACGAGCTGTACCTTAAATGTGGATTGTACTGTCAGATGGCCATTCAGGCAGGGTTTCCCCATTGGAACCTACTTTTCAGTCCATGGAAATGAGCTCAAGTGGACCTCTTCCATAGCGGGTACTTCCCAAAACTTCACCTGCGTTGCAGAAAATGCAGCAGTTGGACGCTCTGCTGAGGCCACCAAGTTGGTAGAAGTTTTAGGTACAGACAACTCTCTACTTGCTCCTGTGTCTGCTATCACATCAGCGTCAAGTTACATGTTCAATCCAGTTTAATGACTTGATTTGTCATCTTCACACTCACACAGGTATTCCTCTCTCTGGATCAGAGGCGGTGCAGCTAAATGGACTTCCTTCAATGATCGTCAGCCTGGGTTTGCTGCTGCTTTTTGCTTTTTAAGCTTTATTGAGTGTATTTGCACTTTTGGAAATGTTTTTCTTTGCCTTTTTCTTTTAAACTTTTCATGTTAGAATACACTGGTTCACCCATTTTAACACACCACATTTAGTTGTTCCTCAATTATTGTATACCATAAATCCTCCAAATAAGAGTAAATATGTTTATGAAGCCATGGAAGCAAAATGAAGTAAAAGTGTACAAAATAGAATAACTTTTAGGAAATGTTCAAAAATGTAAAATATCCATATAAACCCCAAAATTAAAATAGCTCAACAGTATATTTCCTTTACAAAAGACTATTGTGTATGTTTCTCACCATTAGCAGCAGCGTCCGAAATGTGTGAGAACAGCAGGACTGCAATAATAGAGACAATATATTATCTGTTTTTTTCACATGGTTACATTTGACAATGAAGCCTATCTGATAAATTACTTCTGAGTTCATATAAATTCAGGTCAAAGTTATGGTGTTATTTCAGATTTTCTTTTACTGCAGTGTAATTAGGTCATTTCATATGCACATACAAAATCTGTTTTTTTTTTGGGAAGCTACAGTGACATAGTTTTTGTATGACTTTTACTGGGACTCTGGGTTTCAGCAATCAGCTGTCATCAAATCCTTTTGCAATTCTGTACAATTTTTTACTTCAGTTCGTACTGCAGCTGCTCTTACACAGTACGTACTGTTGCATGCAGTGTGCACACACTGGGTCATACTACGGGTTTTTGGTACACTGTATTTGACATACTATGTATTAGGACATGTCTACTAAATCTTTTCCTGATATAATAAATAGCACGGTAGTATGGATATAGGAATGCAGAGTTTGACTTGAAGTTGACCTCTGACCTGGATGTGTTACTGATTCACACCGATGCTGAAAAGAGGTTTTTGTGAAGTCAATTTATGTTGAAAAAATAACCGACTCCTTTATAGTGATGTGTTGAAATACACGAGGTTAGTGACTCAAGAAAGTCCCTCTTAACCTCCCTTAAACGGAACAAATAATACAGATAAGATAATGAATCACAACTAACAGATGAGGGAGACGGAGGCCTCTTGTGTATTTTGCTTTTCCATTTTATATTATCCGTCCTTTTTGTTCTTTTGGCTTTTTTTCTCAGGATGTTGTCTCACCTGTTGCAAATTATTTTGGCCCTGTGGTTTAGTTGGAATGGGGAAGTAAACCTAGAACACTATTTAAAACTATGCTGTTTATGTAACATAACAAAAAAAAGACTTGTCGTTCCACCCCAGAGCCGAGTTATATATTTGGCCTCCGTTCAAGTTTCAGTTGGAACACTGCGTTTGTTTTGAAAACTACACATCTATGGTGGTGGTACAAACAAATACAAGAACATTTACAAGGCGTATGTTATAATAAACCCCCCACAACTGACTTGCTTGATCTGTTGCCATCTGACCATGAGGTGTTACTGACACTGTGTTCATCAAAGTTTTCTTTTCTTTTCTTTTCTAGGCCTTTTCTTGCGGTTTCTTTACTTTGCTCTTTTTTCAGTTTTAGTCATGGACTGCTGTTTGCTTTCTAAAAGGTGGTGCTGTCAGTGACATAACAAGCAACAAAATGTAGTCCGTATTGAGCTATTTATTTAATTATTTACTATTTTAACCTTTAGTTTAGTTTTCTTAGTTGATACAGTAAAACTGTACAATTATAATACAATGATAATATAATGTCCAAAGGCATATTTCCATTGTGTTCCTTAATGTGAATAACAATAGCTAAGAGTCACTCAAAGTGATTGGGCATCAATCCATCAGCAAACCAACCAAATAAATACTTGTGTCGTAATTATAGAAATTACTCCATGTCAAGAATAATAAATTATACAAAATGACATGCTAATCATAACTAGGCAGGTAATCTTACACTTCTAAGTTTCCCATAAACAATAATTCAACCTGAAAGGATTATCAACAAACCAATGTGGATTCTGATTAGTCATGCCGCTCAAGCATCCACCACACCTGTCTTGATTCTGCTCTCTTTTTTGAAAATGTGGTTCCTCTGGTCCGGGTGTTGGATTACAGAGCCAGGACATGAGGGCATTAAGCATCACTTCAGGGCAGAAACTGAGTCAGATGTTATCAGGAACATTCTGTGGAATGATGACGTTTTTTTCTGTACAGTCTCAGAAAAAACTACCTCTCACACTAACTTGAGGCCTGTAATGAAGGAAATTAACACGGACGCATTATTCAAACTATAATCTTTGGATGTGTGGAAATGCTCCTCAGGCAGTTCGGACGACATGAACTGTAATAATTCCCTGACCAGTGGTGGAAAAATGAAGTTCTATTTTGCACACTAAACACTTTATGCTGCTCCAAATATTGTACTTTTCACTCCATTTATTTAACAGCTATAGGTACTAGTTACTTTTCAGACTGTGGTTATTAATAAACATGTAATATAAACTAAATCAACTAATAAATCATACCTAATAGTGTATAAAGTCTCGAAACTAGTCCCCCCTTTTCTATCAACATTAGAAGGGTGTTTATAGATGATACAGCTTGAATTATATTCCTGTAATATAATATATTTTTCTGAAATTGGCCAAAGTGAGTACTTTTACTTTAGTACTTATAGTTTATTTTGACGCTTATGTACTTTTACTTCAGTAACTTGTTAGAATTTGGCACATCTGTTTAATCTCAAGGAGACGCACACTGTGTTTTAGTGAGGATGAATGTAACCATCATTTGTTTTGGTTTTTAAGAACTCCTCTGACCAAGGTTTATAACACTGCCAAGCAGACAACACCATGTGTCAAACTTAAATGCAACAGCCTATTCATCTAAAAAGACAAGTAATAAATACTACTATACATATGTACTGTTCAGTTAAATAATTAGAAGCTGTCCTTTCAATGCTGCTACTCCTATATACTCACCTTGATGCTCTACAAATACCACTGCCCAGTCATCGATCTCCTGTGTGTCAGCTACACAACACAGGTGTGCTCAGATACTGAACTTTGCACTGCAGCTCAAATAATGCCACAGGTGTTTACTGAGTGGTATTGTGAATGGTATATTGGTTTGCTTACTCAATGTGTAATGAGAGAAAAGACAGCACTTCCTAATGACTGAAAGAGAGGAGACGTGTACTGATTGAACTGTGAAAATACAAATTTATCAGCTGGTCGGTCATATAATCCAGTGTATGGTCTCCTCTCTCATAAATGAAAACTAGATGGTTGTTGATGTGTTGCTGCTTGCAAGATTCAGAACACTGAGTACACAGAGCACACCAGATGGACATTATCAGCAAACATGTACTCCACAAAGCTGCTGCAGGTGTTTTCATTTTGAGTGTAAAGCTGCTGAAAACATGAGTGGAATCGAGGCGAATTCTTTGTCTTTGACACACAGGAAAAAAACTAAGCTGAGAGTGACATATGGGTAAACCGAAACTTCAGGGGGGTGGGAAGAAGATAAAAAAAACCTCCCCGAAATACAACACTTATCCAATGAGGGTCAGGGCAGGGATAGGCAGGACACTGATGGGGAGAAATATAGCATAATCCTCCCACAAAAAAATATGATTTAGCCAAAAACAACAAAAAACTAATGAATACAAATGGGTTACTACCCACAACCCCCCTAATCCTGCCTCACATACCTTCTGTCATAATTTGTCATTTTGCTCATTAGCCATTTACAGAACTTACCAAAGATAGTAAGCGGAAAGCGCAATGCACCCTTTGTAAGTTTGACAAGAGTAAACCCCCAAAAAAACAGAAACCGCCTACAGATAAGAACTGGGGTTGCTGCTTTAGGTATTTGTAGGTAGGGGGCTGGACGCATCTACAAGTATAATAGAAGAGAGATAGTGAGGACTTCCTCAGACCGTCGACACAAAATGGAGAAGATAAGTGAAGGAACCCTGGCTATTGCATTGCTGGCTTTAATACAAGGTAATGTCTTTCATATTTAACTATACTGCAAGGTGTTATTGATAAAACAGTTAGTAACAAATGTTCTCTTCTTCAGGTGTTCTGGCCTCTGGTGCTGTGGAGGTCCAGCCCTCCATCAACCCTGCTGAAGTTGGGGACTCCGTGACGCTGTCTCTGTCTCCTTCGACGTCTCTGAGGAGTGGAAGCTGGGCAGTGGGAGCGTCCCTCATCCTCAGCTGGCTCGGGGACCAGCAGGCAGTCTTCCCCAATCACAGCGGCAGGGCGTCAGTCAACGTCCTCACTGGAGCTCTCACCCTGCGCTCCGGCACGGTGGCTGACTCGGGAGTCTACGTAGTGCAGAGCACCGAGCCCCAGCTTAGGGCCAATGCTTCCATCACTGTTCTCGGTGAGACTAAACAAATGGCTTTGTTCACTAACTGCATTCAATAGTTCATCAATTTAGAAACTCTGTAGCCTCTCCTAACCATTGCATTAGAAACCAGCCCAATGTAAACTGCCCAAGAGCATTGAAGAGAAGAGTCTGGTTGGCAAACTGTTGTTTCAAACAGAAATACTCACAACACAGTCTTCTCTGCCCTAACCCTGCATGGAAAAGATCAAATCCAGCAATGTTAAATCAACTCACTTTAGAGCTTTACAAAGTTAAAATAGTACTGGTTTGTGTAATATTTAAGAAGGTAATATGAGTAGGTTATTTTTGGACTTATTTCCACTATAAATATTTGTTAATTTTATTAGTATGGTGCAGATTGAATATCTTTTTCGAGGACATTTCTGAGGGCAACTGTTTTCTGTCACAGAGACTTGAGCCCTTATTCATTTGCATTTCCTTCATTATAATCCATCCCTTTTTATGATCTCTAACTGGGTTAGTGCTTTGAAGAAGGCTTTGAATGAACTTCAGGATTGTTGAGTCAATAAACTGTCCAAAATAAATCACAAAAAATGTAGGTGTTTACCGTTTAATCAACATAAACCATTCACAAAAAAACATTTGTTTTTTAAAGATTGTCATGCTCTTATAATGTTAAAGTAATGTCGCTTTGGATGATGTCACTTTTTTAAATATTATGTATTCAACCTGAATGACATAGGCAGTTATATGAAGAATATGTACAGTCAACAAAGAAACCAGTTTTACTGGCCCACAGAAAATGTAATAAAAGTGGTGGTGTAGACAGAGACAGCAGAGCATCAATCTTATGAACAAATAAAGACGTGCTGACAGACAACAGTCAAACAGTAAGAAAATTAAAATTCTCAAAAACGAGAAAATTATATTAACGGTAATCACAACATACGAACAAACATACTGAAGCATATTAGAAAGTGAACATCAATTCACTGCAGTGAACAAGTCTAGTTAGACACGTAAAGGGGGAGAGGCAGAGAAAAATGTGCTGATGAATTGTTTACACTACCCTTCTTACTGGAACAGGTTCCTGTTGTGAGGAAAAGAGAACATCCCTAAACAGTACTCACAAACGACTTAAAGGAATTCATGTTCCTCCCTCGTGATATTTGGACTGACAACCAGCGAATGCCGTGAGAGCCTGCCTGTGTTTTGGTTTTGCTGCCCTTTTTGCTCACATGATCGCGTCCTCTGGATAGTTTCTGTCCGTGTCTGTCAACACCTTTCGACCTTTTTGTCTTCTTGTTCCTTCAGCTTCACGGAACCTGTTTCTGCTGGGTCAATAGCTCCCAACATGTATGTAAAGGCCGTAGCATGTTTTACATTTTACCTCACATAATTAGGGTCTCTTAAATATAGATTTCATACAAAATTACACCAGATGAAGTAATAAGTTATTAAATTACCTTCTAATGAAACACTTTTTAGCTTGTAACAGATAACGTTATTTATGGTAAATACATTTTTTTAATACTTTATAGATCGATAAAGTGGCCACAAAACGTAGGCCTATGAAATATGAACACTAACATCCATTTGTATAATTTGTATGTATGTTTTTCCTCACAAAGCCTCACAGTGTACAGTATGTTGAAACATGTTGATCCGTGTCTCATCCTCACAGAGCCCATCTCAAATGTGACGCTAAGAACCAATCAGACCAACCTGATGGAGTTCAAGAGTTCAGCAGTCGTTACGTGCTCCGTCTCCTCTGGATCCTCTCTCTCTTTCCTCTGGATGAACCGCAGCTCTGAGGTTAAAGCCAGTGACAGAGTTCAGCTCACTCATGAAAACTCCACTCTCACCATAGTGAATGTGACGCGCTATGACCAGGGACCGTTCAGTTGTCGAGTGTTCAATCGCATCAGCAATGGAACCAGTGATCCTGTAAACTTTACTATCAGCTGTGAGTAAGACGGAGTCACTTCAATCATCATTTGCTACAATCGACCAGTTCTACAAAATGGCGTCTCCTCCTTTTGTCTCTTTCTCAGATGGTCCAGATAACATGGCGCTAACAGTGAATGGACAGAACACGACTTCCTTTCCCATCGGATCCAATCTGACCGTGCTCTGCTCGGCACAGTCCAATCCTCCAGCTCAGCTTCAGTGGACTTTCAGAGGAGAGCTTGTGAACACTACAGGTCCATTATTGGAGCTGTTCAGTGTCGGTAAGGACCGAAGCGGTCCATATTCCTGTCTGGCCTTCAACAATCACACCAACATGAAGAGCAATATCACCACACACATCATGATAGCAGGTGAGTTTGTTAGTGTAGTGACATCGGCGTCCATGTTTCTCCTTCTGTTTCTTACTTTGGTTTGTCTCCACAGAGCCTTTGTCAGGATCCGAACAACAGGCAGTCAATGTGATGCTCCTGCCGCTGCTGTTACTAGTTGAGTTCCTCTTCTTATTACCGGGCAAGTTGTAGAATAACGTCTTTATGACATGGATACACTTCAAAATAATGAAGATTAATAATCAAGTTTGTGGATTGACAATACATTCTGCATAGTTGAGAAGAGAAAAAGGTATATTATCCCTTCACAATGGTGACACTTCTACATTAATTCGGATCAGCCTTGAATGTGATATAATGAGTTAAACAAAATCTGCTTCCTGTTAAGCCGTACCTGACATCAATGATGTAACTGGCTGCAACTTTATTATATTTTCATAATTGATTACTATCACAGTTATTTATCAATTCAAAGTTTGGTTCATGAAATGCCTGAAAATAGTGACAAATTACAAATTATAATCTTCTAAAGCTCAAGTTGAACGATTCAAACAGCCTGCTTTGTCCAAAACCCAAAGGTGTTTAATTTCCTATTGAGGACAAACAATAGAGCCAACAATCTCAGTGGAACCAGTGAATTCTGACATTTTTGATTTTGTTTTTATTGATTAATCAATTCAAATACAAGCGATCCTGTTCCGAA